>NW_024418892.1:0-6867 GCF_014898765.1 Herpailurus yagouaroundi
GCTATGCTTATAAAGGACGCCCTCTCTCCTTGTGTCAGGAAATATTAATAATAATGAGAATAATAATTTTAAAAGGCCAGATGCAATGGAAGAAGGAAATCCCATGGGGTCTTCCCACCCCCGCCCCGCCTCGGGAGAGGCAGAGAATCTGGAAATAAGAAAAGAGAGTCCAGACCAGGCTACCGCTCCATTGCTGCCAAGTTCATCCTCCCGAGAGGCCTCCCGATGTCCGAGCTTTACAGGTCCCCCTGCTCTGCCTGTTGCCAAGTCACTGCATTCTCTGACAGAAGACCCGATGATGCCAGAGGCAGCCACCGGCAATCCTTCGTCCGTTAAGTGAGGCTCTGTGGGGTTTCAAGTCTCCCCTTCACTTCGGAGGCCCCGTTCCTTCTTTGAAGCGCCTCCCCTCCTCCTAGCTCTGACATCTCTGTCAACATCACAGGGCGAAAGATGCAATGACATTATGGTTGCCACAGATTGATCTAATGGCTGTATTGATTTCCCGGTCACATCTGCTCCAAAAGAGCCGCAGAGAATCAGCCCCTCAGGGTCTGGAAAGATAAAAGAAGAGAAACATAAGTGGGCCTTTTTTTTTTTCCTTTCGAGAAATAATAACTACAAACAAATTAGTGTTTGAGTCCATGTTACAGGAGACCATGAAATACAAGCATAGTGGCCGAGGCATGTAATGTGTGATGCAGAAGAAACTGATTGCCAAAGTAGCCTGAAAAAAAAACCCTGCAAGTGATTCAGGCAGGGCCATTAAAGCAGCAGTCAGATTGTATAGGTAATGAAAAGATACCAGCGATGTGAAATTAAGATCTCTGAGCCACAATTCCCTTACCTGTAACAGGGACCGGGGATATCTATTCTGCAGGATTATTGTGAAGAATAAAGGAGTCAAATGAGAAAACATCATGCAAAATCTCTGTCACATATTGAAATATCAATGAATACTATTTTTGTTTCACAGGAGTCAAGAAAAGTGAACAACACCCAGGATCTATGCGTGGTTTTAGGTAGGACAATTGACGAGAAGAATTTAACGTTAGGACAATGTCAGAACAACCTTCCATAAATAGTATTAGGGGGAAAAATGTCTATAAAATCATTTGCAGTTCCTCCCTGACATAAACAGGCAACAGCCCATGTGTCCCCCTAAGGGGGTCTCATGGGATGGATGCCAGATTGAGCCTTTCCATATCCCAACATTGGCAGTAAGGCCACTCCCAGCACACAAAGTGCTATCCTAGCGTGCCCCGGAGCAAGCAAACTTCCCACCCTGCCACCTCCAAGGAGCCAAAGAGCCCAGCGATTACAGGAGGTGAGGTAGAAAGGAGACAGATTCAGTTCTAGAGCCACCTTGCAAAGCAAGACCAGATGTCAGCGGCCAAAGAAATCAGATTCATGAAAGAAGGCCTGAGGGACTGTTTTGGCCAAAGGTTGCCATCCACAGCATTGGCTTAGTGCGACAATCATTTTGACTCCAATTCTTCATCTCTAAGGTGTTGGCCAATGGGGAAGGGCCTCTTCCTTTCTCCCTCCCTCCCCCGCTTCTTCCCTTCCTCCCTGATTCCCAGGCACTGGGGTTCCAGGACACCATGAGATATACACTCTGGACTGGGTCAGCAGATACGGCAGTTGAGAAGTCTTTGGTGACTCTTGGAACGGTCCAAGGAACACGGGTGCAAATGGCATCCTCTTGCACTTTTCAGAAGACGGCCCCACTGGTCACCTTTAACTTTGGTCAAACAGGACCAGGGAAAGCTTTCTGGTTCAGAAAGTGGCAAACATCCAGATATGCTGATTAAAAGTGGCTCTCCCCCAATCACAACCTCTAGGCGCTAGGAATGCAGGGTGATTTGGTTTCATGTAAGAGAATAGAGTCCTAGGTGAGCACTTACAATATCCTAGGCATTGGGGACAGATTCAGAGATGCGTGGCATTCAAGTATTCATTCAGTAATATTGATCAAGCTCCTCCTATGTGGCAGCCATATTAGGACCTGGGTTCAGGGAAGTAAATCCAGTGGGGAAAAGGACATTTTTTTCTGCTTTCAAGTTATTCAGAGAGCTACAGAAGAATTAATAACTTAAAAACAGGAGTTGTAAATCCAGTAGGAATGGCAAGGAAGGGCTGACTGAAATGAGTCTACAGGGTGAGCAGTTGTGCTTCAGCAAAAACTTTGTGAATGAATGAATGAATGAATGAATGAATGACTAGGTATGAATGAATGAACATGTCAAAGATAGGGACCTCCAGGAGGAAGAATCATCCAGCACAAAAGCACGGGTGCACGCGAGACCATCAAAATCGTCAGCAAATAAGAACAGCAGGTGTGTGAGAAGGTTGCAAAGAGTAATGATGATGACAGAAAGATGACTGGCATTTCTTGAGTGTTTTCCAGGTACTTGACACTGTTCGAAGGGCCTCCGGCGCATTCTTTCATTGACTAGGCATTAGACTATTAGCCCCACTGCACACATGGGAAAACTGAGGTACAGTGAAGCTAACAAATTGCCTGGAGTCACACAACCCACAGGTGGTGGAGCTGGGACTCAAACCAGTGCCAGAGTCGTCACCTTCACCTCTGGATCTTGGGGAGGGCTTTGCGTGTCACAGGTAGGTTTCTAGATTCAGTCTTGTGGGTGATGAAGAAGCCCATAAAGGATGCCACACTGCCCTTCCCCTCGAACATCTCACGTTCTACAAGGAAAGCTGGGCATGGCAGAGGCCTTTGGAGTCTACAGACGCCGTGGCAGGTGCTGTACTGTGGGCACAGACAGGGAGGTGTGTCTATGCCTCTGCTCCGGAATGAGGGCAAGTTGAGCACTGACTGGACTGATGGAAGAACGCTTCATGGAGCTTCATTTGAGTTGAGTCTGGAGGGAAGGCAGGGAGCTCAGACAGATGTCACAGTATGTACAAAGGCACGACAGCTGGAAATTGCAGATGTTTGGGGCAGTCGCACTCGGAGCGTTCCGGAGCAGTGGGGACAGAGTGGCAGGAGCGTCACGTTCTTCACTTGGACGGAGCCTGTCTGAAGCCCTGGGTCAAGGGTTCAGGCACTGAAGACGCAGTGGCCAAGGGGGCTCCAAATACTGAAGACGGCCGCCCTGCATCGATTCCTTAAGGTGGTAGCAGTGAAACTCATGCAAGAAGCCCTGGAAAACACGCTGGGAGCTTTCAACGCGCTGGACAGCTGTTCCGCTGAGCACCCGGCCCTCTACGAGGGTGAAGGCGAATGGCCGCAGAATGGGCTGACGGACCCAAGAAATGTCTCTTTCCGCTTTTCTTCTTTCAATTTTTATGGGGAAAAAAACCCCTTGACACTGGCTAATATGAGAAAGTGCAGTAAAAGCACCTGAACCAGGGAGAAGGCAAGAGATGAAGGGGGAAAGCATCTGAGAGCAAGGACCAGCCTCGCCCTGACCAGCAGCCTGCTAGGCATACCGCCTCTTTTTCCTGGGAAGACTACATTTCCCAGCCGACCCTGCGGTTGTTTCGGGCCACGTGACTGAGTTTGGGCCAATGGAGCGTGAGCCAAAGGCAGGAAAGCCACTTCCAGGCCTGGCCCTTTAAGACATCCCACATGACCCTCTGCCCTCTTTCCCCTTCCAAGGTGACCTTGGGGGAACCACATGCTCCAGTCAGTGCAAGAACAGGAGAACCAGCTCAGTCTGGTAGCACTGACTTGAGCAAGAAATGTATTTCATTTGTTAATTCCCTAGCACTTCAGGGGTTCCCCCGTGGCTGCAACCATGATTCTCCAGTGGTTCTAAAGCGTGGGCCACAGACCTGCAGTCAGCTTCCTCGAAGAACTTGTTTGAGACACAAATTCTCCAGCCCCATCCTAGACCTACCAGTGAGAAACTCTGTGCATGGGCCCAGAGATTCAGGTGATGGTGATGCGGCCAAAATAAGGACCAGTAGCTCACTCTCATATGCTACTGTGTGGCCTTCATTTCTGAGCCTCAGTTACCCCTTCTGTTCCATGGGAACAGAACCCTTGCTGGGTTCAAATGATACCACATAATGGGATGTATATAAAGAATCCAGCTTAGTAGCCCACACATGGTCAATGCACACTCTTCTCTCTCTTCCTTTCTGCCTGGAGCCAGGGCCTTGGGAGAGCCAGAGATTTAGAAGGGAGGATTCCCGCCTTCTGGGGAAAAGGGGGGGGGCCCTCCAAGATGCCCCCCCCCCCGATCCTGCCTTCCAGGGCTCAAGCCCTGTGTAATTCTCTTCAGTGTGTGTGGGCTGGACATAGTGACTCTGTCTAACGAACACAATACACTACAGCCCTGCCCCCTTGGAGGTTCAAGGGAAGAAGTCTTTCCTCCTTGGAGCATCTCGTGACTCCAGACATTCCCCAGATTGTGGCTACACTGCTCCAGCCTCTGCCTCTGTCTTCACATGGCCTTCTCTTCTCCCTTGTCTTCCCCTCTTCTGTCTCTTGTAAGGATGCTCGTCATTGGGTTTAGGACTACCCAGGTGCCCCAGGATGATCTCAAGATCCTTCACTTAATTACATCTGCAAACATCCTTTTTACACATGAGCCCACACTCATAGATTCTGGGATGTGGACATATCTTTTTGGAAGTCACCATTCAACCCACGACACGGCCCAATGACACGGATGTTGTTCAACATCATATTCCCCTGACGAGACACCTAATGGAGTGCTTGACCAAAAGTCGAAATTTGGCACAATTTTGTTGAACAGAAAGGCATCAGAGCATGGCATCTGAGTGACTGGGCTTTAGAATTAGCTACACCTCAACCACTTACAAACGATGTGACGTTAGGCAAATCATTTAACCTCTCTGAACCTCGGTTTCATCCTGTGGACGTTTTAATTATACCTATCTCATGAGACTATTGTGAGCACAAAGCCAGGAAGTGCAAAGCAGCTCCACGTGGCACCTACTAGGGATACGACGTGCAGACACGGTACCTGGCACATTGGGGGCCCTCGGCGAGGGCTCGCCACTCTGACTAGCCTGTTGATGATTGTAGCTGCTCTGGTTTCTGCTCTCACCAAACCTCCCAGACACTTGCTCTGACTGCCACAGGGGCCCCTTCCCCTTCTCAGGGTCCCTGGGGCACCCAGGAGCCCTTCTTTGAAACAGCTGTGGACAAGAATCCCAGCCCTGCCCACCCCCCCACGGGCCTCCTCCCTCCCCACTGCCTGGCTCACCTCCTCTAGGGACGCGTCCCAGAGCAGGCCTGGCAGCAAGCCTGCCTGGGCCCCTCATTGTTATTCCTGGCACGAGCTAACCCTGCCAGCATCCTCAGAGGCCCATAAAATTGCCCACAGTTTGTCTTTCATCAGAGCAGCTCAAAGCCCCGTGGCATCCTCCAGAGGAGACAGTGCCCCAACTGGGTTCTGGGAGCCGGCTACTTCCCAGGATGGTCTGGTATGTGCAAAGCAGAGGGAGCGAGTGTGAACTGAAATAACCCAGCCGGGCACTGGCTTGAGGACGGCAGGCTTCCAGGCTGCCAGGGAGATACAAGGATTTGTGTGTAGAGGAGAGAGGCTTTCTGGGCTCTTCTGGATGTCAGTGCCCTGAATCACACACGAGTGGGTCTGCATCCCCACTCTGCTACTGGGTATAGCTGTGTGACTCTGGGCATCTTGCTTAACCTCTCTGTGCGTCAGTCTCTGCCTCTCTAAAACAAAGTGGAGGTAATAACATCCACTTCACAGGGGCCTGGGAGGATTCAAAGGATCATGCAGGCAGAGACGGCAGCTCATGTATCACAGAGGACTTGTATCCAGAACATGTTGAGAACTCCTGCGTGTCAATAAGACAAGCAGACTCCCTCCCCAAGTGCAAAAACAGCTCAAACAGACCCTTCACAAAAGGAGATATACACAGTAAGTTCATAACAAGGTGCTCGATGCAACTGAGTCATCAGTAAAATGCAAATGACAACGAGATACCATTTCCACCCACCAACCAGGGCGGCCAAAGCAAAAAAGACTGTCAATACCAAGTGTCGGTGACTGTATGAACAACTGGAACTCTCAGGCACTCATGGGCGGGAGTACAGTAATGATACAGCCCCTTGGAAAAACAGTTTGGCAGCTGCTTAGAAAACTAAAAATACACTTAACATATGACCCAACAATTCCACTCCTAGGTATTTCCCCAAGACACATGTCTACACACAGCCATGTACGTGAAAGCTCATAGCAGGCTTCCTCATAATCACCCCAAACTGAAAACAACCCAAATGGCCATCGATAGATGAAGGCATACACAGAGTTTGTGTGTATCCAGACAACAGGACAGTGGCCAGCAATAGAAAGGAACAGCTATGGGCCTACCTGGATGAATATCATAAGCACTCCACGAGTGAAGGAAGTCAGACATGAAAGAGAAAGACTTCCTTCAAAAATTCTAGAACTGAGAAATGAACCTGCAGCATCCGTGGTGACAGAAATCAGAACAGTGGTTGTCTTCATGTGAGGGTGGTAGGAGACTGAGCGGAAGAAGCTCGGGGACATTTCTGGAAGGATGGACATATCCTATATTTGTATTTGGGGATAATGGGTGGGTACTTGGGGGGACGGATGGGTACGTGAGTCTATAGATTTGTCAAAACTCACCAAACTCGGCACTTAAGACCTTTGTATTTTGTTGTATGTAAATTATATCTCAATAGAAAAGACAGGAGGGACACCTGGTTGGCTCAGTTGGTAGAGCATGAGACTCTTGATCTCGGGGTCGTGAGTTCAAGCCCCACATTGGGCCTAGAGCTTACTTGACAGGAGAGGAAAGGAAAGGAAAGGAAAGGAAAGGAAAGGAAAGGAGAGGAGAGGAGAAGAGAGGGGAGGAGAGGAGAGGAGAGGAGTGGAG
>NW_024418893.1:0-6239 GCF_014898765.1 Herpailurus yagouaroundi
TGCGTCAAGCGCTACGCCTCCCTGCCGCACATCAGCGCGCTGCCGGGGCCCGCGGCTGACGCCGCCCGCCGCAGCAGCGACGGGGAGGCCCGGCCGCTCCCGAGGGTGGCGGCCCCGGGCACCACGTGGCGTCGCATCCGGGACGAGGACGTTCCGCACATCCTTCGGAGCACGCTGCCCGCCACCGCCCTGCCCCTGGTGGGCGCCTCCCCCGAGGAGGGCCCCGGCGGGACCCCGCAGCGCAAGACCAGCGACGCCGTGGTCCAGACGGAGGACTTCGTTGCCGCCAAGACCAACTCCAGCACGTCTCCGAGTCTGGAGAGCAGGGGGCCCCCCCAGGCCCTGGGCGGCGGCCCCGCATGCTTCCCTGGCAGCGATGTGGATGGGCCCTGCCCCCCCAAGGCGCCCACCTCTGCCCCCTTCGTCCATGAGGGCCTGGGGGTGGCCGTGGGAGGCTTTCCCACCAGCCGGCACGGCTCCCCCAGCCGCGCGGCCCGCGTGCCCCCCTTCAACTATGTGCCCAGCCCCATGGTGGCAGCCGCCGCCGACTTGGCCGCAGAGAAAGCCCCCACCGCTGCCCCCGCCAGCCTTCTGGAATAGTGGCCGGAGCTGGCCTTCTGGAACATCCTCTCCCGGTCGAGGGCTGGCCTGGCTGCCCAGGGGGTGGTCCCACGGTCCATCTGCCCTCCAGAGCCCCTGTCCTTGGAGCCCCCCTGCAGCCTGAATCGGCCTCCCATCTCATGCACAGATGCTTGCTCCGCGCCGCGGGGGCTCTGGAAGGACGTGGAGCTGAGGGCCGGAGCTGCGGTCCCAACCTGGCCCCCACGCAGAGACCACCCTCCTAGCTCGGGCTGCCCTGCGCAGTGTGCTCGTGGCCCCGAGCTTCAGCAAGACCCTCCCGTTTCGGGAGGTGCAGGGAAGTGGCAACCCGCCCGGCGTGGGGGACGGAGCGGGGAGGGTGGCCCCCTCGAGCGGGCGCCCGCCCGCGCGCGCCGGGATGAAGCCTGTAACGTTGGAGGCCGGGTAATTGGTTAATGATGGCTTTGCCGGTTCGCTTGCCGTCTCAGCCCCAGCTGGGGGTGTGGGGGCGGGCGCGGCTGAGCCCCAGACAGCGCCGCCTAGCGAGTCGGGAGCGCCCCGCCGCCGGGCGGCCCGGAACTGCAGGGAGAGACTGGTGCCCGGTCGATGGGGACGGTCAACGGTGTGGTCGGACAGCCCGGCTGGGGCGGGGGCGCGCGACCGCAACGGGCCGGAGGAAGCGTGTGGAGGGACGCCCCCGAAGGCCACCGCCGCCGCGCTTCTCTATTCCATTCTCCTTCGCCACGCACGAAGCGCTGGGCCCCACGGGCCTCACGCCAGGGACGGCACAGCTGCGGCAGATGCCGGCCCCGGGTCGGGGACAGGGGTGGGGGGGGGAACGGATGGCAGACGGCGAGCCCCGAGGCCTCGCTTCTCCCCTCTCATGTGCAGCTCAGGGCCCCCGGGTGCGCGCGTGTTCAGCCTCAGCCCCGAGAACGCCTCCTTGCAGGGAGAGCCGGCGACCTCTTTCCTGCGGCGCGGGGGGGGCCCCCCGGGGAGAAGCTGATCCTGGCGAGCGGATCTGCTGAGACAGCCGCCCCGCCGGAGCGCCACCCCCGCCGGGGCAGATGCCGTCAGGGGAGACAGCGTGGCTGCCGCAAGTCCCTTCTCTGAAGAGCAGTGGAGAGCCCCCGCCCGCGGGCACCGCTGACCCTCCCCGTCACCCAGAAGGGGTTCCAGTGGCCGCCACCCTCGGCTCGGGGAGCCCCTGGGAGCCATGCTGACCCCGATGCCACACGCACCCCGCTGCATCGCACCCCCCAGATGCCCCATCCCGTGGGACGGGAGCCGGGCCCAACCTGAGCGTCCGGCAGGCAGGGATGGCGTGTGAGCCCGCGTAAGGCCTCGGCCCGCCCCTCGGGCCACACGGGCCTGTGTCAGAGACCCCCAGTCCCCGTCCCCGCGGTAGCCCGCGGGGCCCGGACTGGGGGTCGCCCGGCTCCTTTGTGGATTTGGGGACTGCCAAATACTGTCTGTGCTTCCAGTCCCCGCGGGCCAGGCTTCCCCGAAGTGGCCTGGCGGGAGGGAAGAGGCAGCAGCAGGCCCGCCAGCGGCTCGTCCAGCCACAGGGCCCGGGGCTTCGAGCACCCACGCACTGTGAGACCCTGGGCACTGCTTTCGCCGCTCTGTGCCTCAGTCTCCCCACGTGGGCCGTGGGGAGAACTCCCAGAGCTACCTCTTGGGCGAGTGGAGAGACCACCAAGACTGGGGGAGAGACCTCGCTGCCGCCCCCTGCCTGCCTCTCCACGGGCGGGGCCGGAAGGCAGCCCCACGCGGGCCAGCACACAGGCGCTCCCTCCCCGTCCGTGCCCGGCAGCCACTTTTGCCTTTTCCGACCCCCTGCACTGGGGGCACAGCCACACCTCATCATCCAGCCTGGGCGGGCCGCAGGGGCCCTGGCGGCACAGATTTCTGGAGGCGGCGGTTGGCGGTCACCGGACAATCAACCTGAGTCGGGGGCTGAAGACCTAAGGTCTCAGGACCCAAAGGACCGACCCAGCCACCCGCCAAGGGGACACGTCAAGGACCCATCCGCCTCTGGGGCACTCCTGGGGTGAGCCCGAGGGGGATGACTGTGACTTCGGGCCCAGGGCCGGCCGGACGCACCCGCTGGCGCAGCATTACCTCACCCCTGCCGCCCCCGCCGGCCTCCCGGTTGGCGGCCACGGCACCCCACAGCCCGAGCGTGGTTGTCCCGGCTCATCCCTTCGTGTCTCCGTCCCGGGTCTCTGCAGCACCACAGGCCACGTGTAAATACAGCCCATCCACCCCCACCGACCACGCAGCCGGCGTCTGGCGGGAGGAAGCCACGGAACCAGGCGTCTCACATGCACCTTTAATAAACAGCTGTTGAATCGCGCTGATGCTTGTGGCTGCGTTTCCAAGTGGGCGAGGAAGGGGTTGGGGGCCAGGAGGGGACTCCGGGGCCTTCTGTCCTGCCCACCCCTTCTGGGGTCCGGGTGATGGCCCAGCCTGGCTTCTGCCGGGAGCAAGCAGATGCCCCTTTGGGCAGGTCCCTGGACGCAGAGCCTGAGTGTGGGCCCGGGATCCCAGGTCGACAGCACCGGGAGGCAAGCGGGTGCGCCCCTGCCTGACCCCAGGGGACTCCGAGTGGACAGCGCCCCGGAGTCAGGAAGCGCTGGAGACCGGGGCCAGGCAGGGAAAGCGGAAGAACTTCTCACCAAGGGCGTGCCGTGAGCAGCAGGGCGGGCGTGCGATGGTCAGGCGTCCCCAAGGCCCCCTTTCTGGGTCTTGGTTTTGGGGCCTCTCAGGGTTGAGCAGGCTCCCCTTCTTCAGGGAAAGAGAAACACCTCCGGGGATGCTCGGGGTCCCCCGTGTCAGGGTCCTGCTGTGGCGCTTCGGAGCTCCCACGGAGCCCCGGACGGGCAGCCACGAGCAGCCTGGCTTCTGGGACGCCTCTTGCAGCCAGCCACCTCTGCTCCAGGTTTCTGAAAGTTGCTCTTTTTGAGCGAAAAACCCTTTTCAAGATCCGCTCCTGTTCCATACACCTGCCCGTAGACGAAGCCTTCCAGGATGAAGGCAGCCAGCGAGGGCTCGGGTGGGAGACTGGCCAGCTCGTCCCCTCCCGGGAGCCAGGCCAGGCACCCCCGTGATGGGGTGGGTCCCAGGTGGGTCCCGCACCCCGACGGGTAACCCGCCCCGCAGGAGCGCCCAGGCCTCGGATCAGGGTGCTCAGTAGGGGCACCACCAGAGGCCCCGTCTCCGGTCCGGGCCCTGCTGGGCAAGTGCTCCTCCAGCAGCCGGCCACTGTCTGGAGGGAACGGGGTGCTCTGCCGGAATCTTGCCCCCCCCCCCCCTCCGCAGTACACGCAGAGATGGGCGGAGACAGAAAGCAGCCGGGGTTCCACGGGGTTCCATCTCCGTTGCGATGACGCTGGGAAGCAGGGTCGCGAGGGGCAAAGAGGTTGGACGGACCGGCCCTCGGGTGCCAGGGACCCCGCACGAAGCCCGGTCTGGGCTCCACGGCCGGGGCGGGCGGCACCCACACTGCCCCAGACCCGCCCCTCGAAAGGGGCCCGCGCCCGGCGAGGCAGCTGTGTCTGTCACCCCCCACGCAGGCTGTGGGCCCCGGGGTCTCCGGGCCCCGGGGGCGAGCCCGGGCCATGCGACCCAGGGGCCCGCGTCTGAGGCGTGCCGGGTCAGGTGTCTCGGGGGGGGGGGGGGGGGGGACCAAAGGTGCCGGTGAGCCGCGGGGCGCCCTGCCGGGGTGCGCGCTAAGGCGAGCTGGTGGGCCAGTCAGCCCAAGGAGGCGGCCACGGCCCCTGGGGGCGCCCCCTGCTTCAGCAGGCGGACTTCCCGCTCCAGCCCCTCGCCGGCCCGCCACAGGTCCTCACGCTTCTGCTTCAGCCCGTCGCCCGCCCGCTGCAGACGCTGATTCATGGCTACGTAGGCGCGGCTCTGCCGGTAAAGCTGCTGCTGCTGGGCCTCCGCGTCCTCCGCCCTCCCGGAGAGGCCTGGGGAGTCTGGGGACGGCACACAGCACCCCGGTCAGGGAGCGACAGGGAGAGGATCCGGCTGGGGGCACGGATCACAGAAGGGGCGGGACACCCCTGTCCGGGGATCGGCCTCCACGTCCACCCGCAGAGGGCGGGGGCCCACAACGGAGCCACAGGGCAGGCTGGCTCCCGCCCCACTCTCGTCCCACAACCTCTTCTCTGTTCTCGAGACCTCGTGAGACCCAGCACCCGGGGTTGGGAGGAGGAGGAGGATTGGGACGCGCGTTTCCCAGCGGCCCCGCTTCCTAAAACAGCTCACGCCCGGCCAGCAGCAGAGACCCCACAGGGCTCAGGTCCCCTAGAGACTTGTCAGATGCTCCCGACGTGCCCGCAGGCGGTCTCGGACAGGAGCCCCGCCAGCAGGGGGAGCCCCTCTCCCTTCAGTGAGCCCGAACGCAGCCCGTGCCTCAGTCTCCCCACCGTCAGGATGCTGGGGGCCCGGGGCTCAAGCAGCCTTCCGAGAAGCAGCTGCAGGACGGGGATGAACACCAGTTGTGCCCCACCTGCCAGAACATTCTGGATGGCGGAAAGCCCTGCAGGTGAGCTGTCCAGTACAGAACCAGCCGCCAGCCAGGCGTGGTTCTCGAGCACTTGAAGCATGGCCACACGGAGCAAAGAACCCAATTTTTACTACTTCTTAATTTTTTTTTTTTTTAATTCCCAAAGCAGGGGCGGGTGGATGACTCTGTCGGTCAAGCGTCCAACTCTTGATTTCAGCTCAGGTCATGATCTCACAGTTCCAGACTTCCAGCCCCGCGTCAGGCTCCGCGCTGAGCATGACACCTGCTTAAAATTCTCTCTCTTCCTCCCTCCCTCTCTCAAAATAAGTAAATAAACTTAAAAAAAAAGAAAAAAATCCCAAAACGTCTCTCACCATCTATGGCTTCACAAGACTTAACGGTGAATTCTCTTCCCACTAGACCAGCCCGAGGGCGGGCACTGGCCTCGACTTTGTTCACCTCCTGACCCAGTGCCCAGAGCAGCACCTGGCACGAGGCCGGTACCTTCTTCGGGAAGGTTGAACGAGTGAGTCAACGAACCTCATCAGGGCCACAGCTAAGCGGGCGGGCTCTGTGCCAGTACCGCGACGCGGCCACTGAAATCCCAACTTCAAGCCACTCTCCTTCTCACCGAGTATCCTCCCCCACCGCCACTGAAAAACCCGTTTGTTCGTGTTTTTAATTTTAGGATTTCACTTTTAAATAATCTCCACACCCGGCGTGGGGCAGGAACCCACAACCCCGAGATCCAGAGTCCGCGCGCTCCGCGGGCTGAGTCAAAAATGCATTTCTAGGGGCGCCTGGGTGGCGCAGTCGGTTAAGCAGCCGACTTCGGCTCAGGTCACGATCTCGCGGTCCGGGAGTTCGAGCCCCGCGTCGGGCTCTGGGCTGACCGCTCGGAGCCTGGAGCCTGTTTCCGATTCTGTGTCTCCCTCTCTCTCTCTGCCCCTCCCCCGTTCATGCTCTGTCTCTCTCTGTCCCAAAAATAAATAAACGTTGAAAAAAAAAATTAAAAAAAAATGATTAAAACCAAAACAGTACTTATGTTTAAAGATAAGCATCACTGGGGCGCCTGGGTGGTGCAGTCGGTTAAGCGTCCGACTTCGGCTCAGGTCACGATCTCGCGGTCCGGGAGTTCGAGCCC
>NW_024418894.1:0-5607 GCF_014898765.1 Herpailurus yagouaroundi
TTTATCCTGCCTGCCTTTTTGATGAATATTACATTCAGAGAAGTTTTTCACATTATCAAATGTCATAGTACAAAATAATTTTAAATACATACATACTACTGCATTATATGAGAAACATAATTATATTTGTTATTCCTCTCTCATTGATCAATTAGATTATCTTTAATTTTGTGCTCTGCTTGAAAATCTTATATATGTTATCTGTATCTCAGATTACTTCCTTTAGAGGTTGATAAATTTGGAACCAATAGGGGATCATAATCATTTAAATTCTTTATTCACATTGTAATTTATCCCAAAAGATTTTTACCTGCTAAAAAATATATCCACTTAAAAATTTTTTTAATGTCTGTTTGTTTTGTGTGTGCGTGTGTGTGTTTAATATGTAATTTATTGTCAATTGGTTTCCATACAACACCCAGTGCTCATCCCAACAGGTGCCCTCCTAATTACCCATCACCCACAATGTCCTCCCTCCCAACCTCCATCAACCCTCAGTTTGTTCTTAGTTTTTAAGAGTCTCTTAGGGTTTGGCTCCCTCCCTCGCTTTTTTTTTTTTTCCTCCTTCTCCTCTCCCATGGTCTTCTGTTAAGTTTCTCAGGATCCACATAAGAGTGAAAACATATGGTATCTGTAACACTCTACAGTTCCGTCCATGTTGCTACAAAAGGCCATATTTCATTCTTTCTCATTGCCACGTGGTATTCCATTGTGTATGTAAACCACAATTTCTTTATCCATTCATCAGTTGATGGACATTTAGACTTTTCCGTAATTTGGGTATTGTTGAAAGTGCTGCCATAAACATTGGGGTACAAGTGCCCCTTGTGTCAGCACTCCTGTATCCCTTGGGTAAATTCCTAGCAGTGCTACTGCTGGGTCATAGGGTAGGTCTATTTTTAATTTTTTGAGGAACCTCCACACTGTTTTCCAGAGCGGCTGCACCAGTTTGCATTCCCACCAACAGTGCAAGAGGGTTCCCGTTTCTCCACATCCTCTCCATCTCCAGCATTCATAGTCTCCTGATTTGTTCATTTTAGCCACTCTGACTGGCGTGAGATGGTATCTGAGTATGGTTTTGATTTGTATTTCCCTGATGAGGAGTGACGTTGAGCATCTCTTCATGTGCCTGTTGGCCATCCGGATGTCTTCTTTAGAGAAGTGTCTATTCATGTTTTCCGCTCATTTCTTCACTGGATTATTTGTTTTTCGAGTGTGGAGTTAGGTGAGCTCTTTATAGATTTTGGATGCTAGCCCTTTGTCCAATATGTCATTTGCAAACATCTTTTCCCATTCTGTTGGTTGCCTTTTAGTTTTGTTGATTGTTTCCTTTGCTGTGCAGAAGCTTTTTATCTTCATGAGGTCCCAATAGTTCATTTTTGCTTTTAATATTCTTGCCTTTGGAGATGTGTCAAGTAAGAAATTGCTGTGGCTGTGGTCAGAGAGGTGTTTTCCTGTTTACTCCTCTGGGGTTTTGATGGTTTCCTGTCTCACATTCAGGTCCTTTATCCATTTTGAGTTTATTTTTGTGAATGGTGTCAGAAAGTTTCCTCATTTCATTCTTCTGCATGTTGCTGTCCAGTTCTCCCAGCACCATTTGTTAAAGAGATTCTTTTTTCCATTGGATATTGTTTCCTGCTTTGTCAAAGATTGGTTGGCCCTATGTTTGTGGGTCCAATTCTGGAGTCTGTATTCTATTCTGTTGGTCTATGTGTCTGTGTTTGTGCCAATACCATGCTGTCTTAATGATTATGGCTATGTAGTAGAGGGTAAAGTCGGATTGTGATGGCTCCCACTTTGGTCTTCTTCAATATTACTTGGGCTATTTGGGGTCTTTTGTGGTTACATGCAAATTTTAGGATTGCTTGTTGTAGTTTCGAGAAGACTGCTGGTGCAATTTTGATTGGGATTGCATTGAATGTGTAGATGGCTTTGGGTAGTGTTGACATTTTAACAATATTTATTCTTCCAATCTGTGAGCACGGAATGTTTTTCCATTTCCTTATATCTTCTTCAATTTCCTTCATAAACTTTCTATAGTTTTCAGCATACAGATCTTTTACCTGTTTGGTTAGATTTATTCCTAGGTATTTTATGCTTCTTGGTGCAATTGTGAATGGGATCAGTTTCTTTATTTGTCTTTCTGTTGCTTCATTATTAGTGTATAAAAATGCAACTGATTCCTGTACATTGATTTTGTATCCTGCGACTTTGCCGAATTCATGTATCAGTTCTAGCAGACTTTTGGTGGAGTCTGTTGGGTGTTCCATGTATAATATCATGCCATCTGCAGAAAGTGAAAGCTTGACTTCATCTTTGTCACTTTTGATGCCTTTGATTTCCTTTTGTTGTCTGATGGCTGATGCTAGAACTTCTAACACTATGTTAGACAACAGGGGTGAGAGTGGACATCCCTGTCATGTTCCTGATATTGGGGAAAGCTCTCAGTTTTTCCGCATTGAGGTTGATATTAGCTGTGGGCTTTTCATAAATGCCTTTAAGATGTTTAGGTACGTTCTGTCTATCCCGACTTTCTTGAGGGTTTTTATTAAGAAAGGATGCTGAATTTTGTCAAATGCTTTTTCTGCATCGATTGAGAGGATCATATGGTTCTTCTCTTTTTTTTTGTTAATGTGATGTATCACATTGATTTTGCGAATGTTGAACCAGCCCTGCATCCCAGGAATGAATCCCACTTGCTCATGGTGAATAACTCTTTTTATATGGTGTTGAATTCGATTTGCTAGTATCTTATTGAGAATTTTTGCATCCATATTCATCAGGGATATTGGCCTGTAGTTCTCTTTTTTTTGCTGGGTCTCTGTCTGGTTTAGGAATCAAAGTAATGCTGGCTTCATAGAATGAGTCTGGAAGTTTCCTTCCCTTTCTATTTTTTGGAACAGGTTGAGAAGGATAGGTATTATCTCTGCTTCAAATGTCTGGTAGACTTCCCCAGGGAAGCCATCTTGTCCTGAACTCTTATTTCTTGGGAGATTTTTGATAACTGATTCAATTTCTTTGCTGGTTATGGGTCTTTTTAAATTTTCTATTTCTTCCTGTTTGAGTTTTGGAAGTGTGTGGGTGCTTAGGAATTTGTCCATTTCTTCCAGATTGTCCAGTGTGTTGGCATATAATTTTTCATAGTATTCCCTGGTAATTGCTTGTAATTCTGACGGATTGGTTGTAAGAATTCCATTTTCATTCATGATTTTATCTATTTGGGTCCTCTGCCTTTTCTTTTTGAGAAGCCTGGCTAGAGGTTTATCAAATTTGTTTATTTTTTCAAAAAACCAACTCTTGGTTTCGTTGATCTGCTGTACTGTTGTTTTAGATTCTATATTGTTTATTTCTGCTCTGATCTTTATTGTTTCTCTTCTTCTGCTGGTTTTGGGGTGTCTTTGCTGCTCTGCTTCTATTTCCTTCAGGTGTGCTGTTAGATTGTGTATTTGGGATTTTTCTTGTTTCTTGAGATAGGCCTGGATTGCAATGTCTTTTCCTCTCAGGACTGCCTTTGCTGCATCCAAAGCGTTTGGATTGTTGTATTTTCATTTTCGTTTGTTTCCATATATTTTTAAATTTTGTCTCTAAATGCCTGGTTGACCCATTCATTCTTTTGTAAGATGTTCTTTAACCTCCATGCTTTTGGAGGTTTTCCAGACTTTTTCCTGTGGTTGATTTCAAGCTTCATAGCATTGTGTTCTGAAAGTATGCATGGTATGATCTTAATTCTTGTATACTTATGAAGGGCTGTTTTGTGACCCAGTATATGATCTATCTTGGAGAATGTTCCATGGGCACTCGAGAAGAAAGTATATTCTGTTGCTTTGGGATGCAGAGTTCTAAATAGATCTGTCAAGTCCATCTGATCCAATGTCTCATTCAGGGCCCTTGTTTCTTTATTGACCATGTGTCTAGATGATCTATCCATTGTTGTAAGTGGGGTGTTAAAGTCCCCTGAAGTGACCATATTCTTATCAATAAGGTTGCTTATGTATGTGAGTAATTGATTTATATGTTTGGGGGCTCCCATATTCGTCGCATAGACATTTATAATTGTTAACTCCTCCTGATGGATAGTCCCTGTTAAAATTATATAATGCCCTTCTTCATCTCTTGTTACAGCCTTTAATTTGAAGTCTAGTTTTTCTGATATAAGTATGGCTGCTCCAGCTTTCTTTTGACTTCCAGTAGCATGATAAATAGTTCTCCATCCCCTCACTTTCAATCTGAAGTTGTCCTTATGTCTAAAATGAGTCTCTTGTAGGCAGCAAATAGATGGGTCTTGTTTTTTTATGCATTCTGATACCCTATGTCTTTTGGTTGGCGCATTTAGTCCATTTACGTTCAGTGTTATTATAGAAAGATAAGGGTTTAGAGTCATTGTGATGTCTGTAGGTTTCATGCTTGTAGTGATGTCTCTGGTACCTTGTCTCACAGGATCCCCCCTTAGGATAGATCTCTTGTAGGGCTGGTTTATTGGTGACGAATTCCTTCAGTTTTCGTTTGTTTGGGAAGACCTTTATCTCTCCTTCTATTCTAAATGACAGACTTGCTGGATAATGGATTCTCGGCTGCATATTTTTCTGTTCATCTCTTTGAAGATTTCCTGCCGTTCCTTTCTGGCCTGCCAAATTTCAGTAGAGATATTGGTCACAAGTCTTATGGGTCTCCCTTTATATGTTAGAGTACGTTTATCCCTAGCTGCTGTCAGAATTTTTTCTTTATCCTTGTATTTTGCCAGTTTCACTACGATATGTCATGCATAAGATCGATTCAAGTTATGTCTGAAGGGAGTTCTCTGTGCCTCTTGGATTTCAATGCCTTTTTCCTTCCCCAGTTCAGGGATGTTCTCAGCTATTATTTCTTCAAGGACACCTTCAGCACCTTTCCCTCTCTCTTCCTCCTATGGAATACCAATTATGTGTAGACTATGTCTCTTTAGTGCATCACTTAATTCTCTAATTTTCCTCTCATACTCCTGGATTTTTTTGTCTCTCTTTTTCTCAGCTTCCTCATTTTTCATAATTTTATCTTCTAGTTCCCCTATTGTCTCCTCTGCCTCTTCAATCTGAGCCATGGTCGTCTTCATTTAATTTTGCAGCTCATTTATAGCATTTTTAGCTCCTCCTGGCTGTTCCTTAGTCCATTGATCTCTGTAGCAAGAGATTCTCTGCTGGCCTTTATACTGTTTTCAAGTCCAGCGATTAATTTTATGACTATTATTCTAAATTCAGTTTCTGTTATATTGTTTAAATCCTTTATGATCAGTTCGTTTGCTGTCAGTATTCCTGGAGATTCTTTTGTGGGGAATTCTTCTGTTTCCTCGTTTTGGATAGTTCCTGGAGTGGTGGGGAACTGTGGGGCACTTCCCCTGTGCTGTGTTGAATAACTTGTGTTGGTGGGTGGGGTCGCATTCAGACCTGATGTCTGCCCTCAGCCCACTGCTGGGGCCTCAGTCAGACTGGTATGTGCCTTCTCTTCCCCTCTCCTAGGGGCGGTTTTCACTGTGGGGTGGCATGGTGCATCTGGGCTACTTGCACACTGCCAGGCTTGTGGTGCTGGGGATCTGGCGTATTAGCTGGGGTGGATCGGCATGGTGCACGGGGG
>NW_024418895.1:0-7293 GCF_014898765.1 Herpailurus yagouaroundi
TGGCATCCACACTGCCTTCCCACTCTCCACCCTCTAAGCGTGGAGTGGGTCCTGCTGAATGATCATAGGACTTGCCTCTCTTCCGAAACCTGAAACGTGGGGGTGTGTGGGGTCAGAAGAACTCTCTTCCTAGCATTTACAGATAAGGAAATGAAGCCTCGTCCTAAGACCTTCACTCACTCACCACATGTTAGCTGACAATCCACCGTGGGTAGGGGGAGACAGGGCTACAGAAGTGGGTGAAGAGCAGCCCTCTGCCCTTAAGGAACTCTGTCTAGCAGGGGAAGGAGAGATGAGGAAATGATCATTACAGTCAGTGTGCTGGCGTATAAGGTGGTGACTGCTACAGCAAGCGAGTCTGAAACGACAGGGCATGTGCAGACAGTGGTGAGCGAGCATTTCTCTGGCACAGAGGCTGCTGGGGAGGAGGGCAGGACGTTGGCTGGGAGTTGGGGTCAGCTTGCAAAGGTCTCACTTTCCAGGCTAAGGAGTTCCAACTTGACACCCTAAGTTCAGGCCAAGGGTGGTATGGCCCTCTCCAAAGAACATAGAGGAGGAGGCGTCTTGACGTGCTCAGAGGGAGTGAAGGTCAGGGAGAGGGGCACTGGGGATGGCCGGCTTTGTTTATTAGGATTTTCATTAAACCGCTACAGAGTTCTCCATTAGTCAGAACTAAGGTACTGTGAGAGCCTAAAGGAGTGAAGGAAGAAGCACAGAAGCCAACAGAGCTGGAACTCGGGACTCAAGGCCACCAGAACTTCATCCCTGCCCTTGTCTTTTCTCCACTCATCTCTGCCTGGCTCTGTTCCTCAGAGACTCTCTTCATGTAGAGGGAAGGTGGCCACCCACAGCCCCGGGCCTGTTTCACCTCAACTAGCAATCCCAGCGTGAAGGGAACCTCCTTCCCCTGTCCGTATATTAACCCCAAGGAAGGGTCTGATTGGCCCTGCTCAGGTCAATGATACCTGTTGCCAGGGAGGTGGGAGACCGTGATTGACTCTGCCCGGGCCACACATCCACCTCTAGTGAGGAGGCAAGAAGCAGGATGGAGCAGTCCAGCTTATAGCTCCTCAGGAACATGTGGAGTAAAGGAGGGAGTTCCCCCAAAGGAAAAGGGGTACAGTTATGAGGAAGTATGTGGGAAACGAGCCAGACAGCATAAAATGGAAGATACCACTTCTGTGTGCCAAATGCTCTACTAAATGCTGGGGATTCAGAAACAAGATCTTGTCTTTGCAGTCAGATAACTCACAATCCAGATGAAGGTTTGGATAATTCGAAAGCATCACGATGATGATGGGATACAAGGACTCTCCAGATACTCTGGGAACCCAAGAAAGGGGCACCCCCCAGAGACTGAGGAAGAAAGAACCCAAAACGTGTCCCTCAACCTAGTTATGTAAGATGAATGGAAATTAGCCAAGGGAAGAAAGGAAAGAGGAAATTCAAGAAGAGGGAGGGACATATAGAGGCATAGACCACACAAAAGTGGCAGGTTTCTATCATGGGTGAAAGGGCAAAGTGTTGTGCAGTTCCTCGAAAGAGGGACACAGAAGGACGTTCCATGCAGTGAGAGGAAGTGGTGAGTTTAGATTGGCACGTGGGGGTGGGGGTGGCTGTGGGTCACTCATATCCGTAGATGATTAGATTGTTTTGGATCCAGAGGTTGAAGAAAAAGATTAAGCTATGGGGATAATTGGGATTCATCCCAACTGGTGGGAGCCAGAGCCACAGGAGGGCACCGTCACCCTGGGAGAATGAGAGGGAGACTGCAGACACAAAGCTGGCAAACACCCACATCGGCTGAGTGGGTGAACACAGAGGGCACAGGAAGGAAGGCATCTGATAAAAGAACAGTGCAGGTTAGCAGCAAATGATTTGTCCTCTGCATATGTAATTCTCTCTCATTTGAAACCACCCAGGGGGAAAGAACAGATTCCCTTCAAAGGAATGAAAATCAGATTGTCATCAGATATCTCATCAGCAACCCCGTTGCAAAACCTGCAGACGGCGAAGGGAATGGCAAGACTACTCTTTGTCTCCAGCATCCGTTCCCCCAGAGGATGGGGAACAGGAGGGCAGACAGCCACGGCAACATACATGTAACTCTTCCTCAGTAATAGAACCTTGGGATTTTAGCTGGGCACATAGCTAGCCAGAATCAATGTGGCATTTCCAGCATCCCTTGAAGCTAAGTGTATCCGTGTGATTAACTTCTGGCTGTCGTTTCCTTCTTTGCACCTTCCTCCATCCATCCTGCTGCTGGAAAGCCAATATGAGCCCATCAGTTTGGACGTGAGGACAAGGACCATACCTTACATGTAGCAGAGTAGAAAACTGGGAGGAGCCTAGTTCCCAGAAGTCTTTTACATGAGGGAAAAAAAAAACCACTTCAATTTGTTTGAGCCACTACTTTTTTGGGTCTCTTATTTATAGCTAAACTTAATCCTGATATTAGGGAGAAATCATACCCAGCTAAAACATCAGTCAAGTATGAGAATAAAATAAAGTCATTTTTATACATGTAACAATCCAAAGAAGTTGGGAAATAAACGTTTAAATATATTATTAAATTCCCAAAAGTAGGGGTACGTGCACTCCAATGTTTATAACAGCATTATCAACAATAACCAAACTACAGAAAGAGCCCATCAGCCCATTGACTGATGAATGGATAAAGATGTGGTATATATATACACAATGGAATATTATCCAGCCATCAAAAAGAATGAAATCTTGCCATTTACAATGACAGGGATGGAGCTAGAGCGTATTACGCTAAGCCAAATAAGTCAGTCAGAGAAAGACAAATACCATATGATTTCACTCATATGTGGAATTTAAGCAACAAAACAGATAAACATATGGGAGAGGGAAGAAAGAGAGAGGGAAACAAACCACAAGAGACTCATAATGATGGAGAACAAACTAAGGGTTGATGGAGAGAGGTGGGTGGGGGATGGGCTAGATGGGTGATGGGTATCAGGAGGGCATTTGTATGATGAGCACGGGGTGTTATACGTACATGATGAATCACTGAATTCTACTCCTGGAACCAATGTTGCACTGCATGTTAACTAACTAGAATTTAAATAAAAAATTAAAAAGAAAAAAAAAGCCCTAGAAGTAAATGGTAGAAGAAGTAAATAAATACGTGGCTGGTAAGGATTAGAGAAAGAAGGGAACAGTGGAAGCAAGCTAAATTCATCACCTTTCATTGCAGTGAGTCAGGACATGCTGTTTAAATTGGATGAATTAGGCACAGAGATATTAACATATGTTCCGGCATTATGGAAATACTATCAGAAGGTTAAAGAGAGAAGTGGTTGAAAATGATTCCTTCTGAGGAATGGGCCTCAGTGTTGATAGAGGGAGACCTTAATTTTTCAATTTTACTCTCGTGTGCAGTTTAGGTGTATGTTTGTACTTGTATGTACGTAGGATAACCTCTGAAGGACACATACCTAACTCTTTAATGGATTAACCTTCTGAGAGTAGGAGTAGACCCAATGGGGGTGGGTCTGGGAAACAGACAAAGGTCTCAATCTTTTGTTTATTTTATTTGGTGTTATAAAAGTGAGCACTTAATATTTTTGTAAGAAAAAATTTTAACATATTTTTTAAAGAGAATGAGGAAAGGAAAAGAACAGAGGTCTACAGTCTAGAAAATACCACAGGCAGAAGGACAGGACCTGCAAGGACTCACTTCCTTGGCAGTGAAATCGGGTGTCTCTTAGCACACCTGATTGCCCCTAATTTTGGCGGCTGCCTGGATATACCTCATCCATTGTCCTTCATGGCCAGACCTGAGAGGAGTTTAAAGAGAATTCCCCTCTCGGGAGGTGTCCTGCTCAAGTGCCCCACTTCCTGCTGGCATAGTTAGAGTTGGAATTATCTCAGGGCTGAGCAATCAGAGGCCCCCATTTGCCAGGCTTGGGATTTCTCTAGTGATACAACTCCCTTAAATCCTAGTTGGCTGTCTGCCATTTCAATTCCTAGGGATGCCATGTGCACAAGTCACCAATGCCAGAAATCCTGCCCAGTCATGAAACTTGATTCTGAGCCTGTCTCTTGTGGTTTGTCTCTTAGCAACGGTCTCTGACCGTCCATCTAGGCCTTTTAAGATTCTTCCTTAGTGTGTGGACTTCTGGGGTTCACTATCCAGCATCCATTCTGGACTGAGACCTTGGATTTCGTTTGGGAAACATCTTCCTCCCCCAACCATTCTTTGCCAAGAGATTTAATCTTGGATTGCTTTCTACTCTCATAGCTAGGTGTGCCAATCGGTATGTTCTAATTTACCTAGTGGAAATGATTGCTCAGGGAGGGGTACATGATCTATAGCATCCCAATCAGAGTGACTCACAGGACTTTTGCTGAAAATGCTGGGACATTGTCTTGCTCTTTCTTGATGATATTGAACAACGAAGCTTGTAGCACCAGGAGTGGCTATCAGCCAAGAGAGCTGTCGGGACTATGAGGGGAGTTACCCAACACTGAGGTAGCAGAAGAGAAAGATGGGAAGGATGGGGGGGAAAAAACCAATCAGATTACAGTTATAAAGTATTGTTTTCTCTGGTTCCTCCTAACTTTAGCATAGAGAATAAAATTCAGGGGCACCTGTGTGGCTCAGTCAGTTAATTGTCAACCGACTCAGGTCATGATCTCACAGTTCATGAGTTTGAGCCCTGCACTGGGCTCTGTGCTGACAGCCTAGAGCATACTTTGGATTCTGTGTCTCCCTATCTCTCTGCCCCTCCCCTAATCATGCTCTGCCTCTCTCTCTCTCTCTCTCTCTCTCTCTCTCTCTCTCTCTCTTAAATATAAACATTAAAAACAATGTTTTTAAGAAAAGAAAATTCAGCTTTTGCAATTACATGTAGCACAGAACTCTCAGTGGTCTTAGGTCATTGGTCACAAAGACACTAGATCTTTCTTAGCAAAGCTAATTATCCAACTTCCTCCGATGGGCCAGTTTAAAAGAAAGATTTTTCAAAGGATATAGGAGTGTTGTTTCAAAGGGGCACATGCACCCCAATGTTTATAGCAGCACTATCAACAATAGCCAAACTATGGAAAGACCCCAAATGTCCATTGACTGATGAATGGATAAAGAAGATGTAGTATATATATATATATATATATATCTGCAATGGAATATTACTTGGCAATCAAGAAGAATGATCTTGGTATTTGCAACTACGTGGATGGAACTAGAGGGTATTATGCTAAGTGAAATAAGTCAGTCAGAGAAAGAAAAATATCATATGATTTCACTCATGTGGAGTTTAAGATACAAAACAATGGACATAAGAGAAAGGAAGCAAAAATAATATAAAAACAGAGGTAGACGAACTATAAGAGACTATTACATACAGAGAACAAACTGAGGGTTGCTGGAGGGGTATTGGGTGGAAGGATGCGCTAAATGGGCAAGGGACATTAAGGAAGACACCTGCTGGGATGAGCACTGGGTGTTATAAGTGGTAAATCAGTAAACCCTTATTACACCATATATTAACTAACTCGGATTTAAATTAAAAAAAAAACAAAAAATAAATAAAAGAAAAGAAATATTTTTATCTTGTAACACCATACTGAAGACCACCAGTAGTATATCACATTCGATATCTAATGTTTTTCTATCAAATCCCCAATGACTTCAATACCATTTGGCACACAGTCTGAGCCCTAAAGTACAACAGGAGATTAAACTAGCTGATCCAGGAGGATGTGTCTGGCTCAGTCAGTAGAGCATGTAACTCTTGATCTCAGGGCTGTGAGTTTGAGCCCCATATTGGGATTGCTTAAAAATAAAAAATCTTAGGGGTGCCTGGGTGGCTCAATCGGTTAAGCATCCGACTTCAGCTCAGGTTATGATTTCGCGATTGGTGAGTTCAGCCCCACGTCAGGCTCTTTGTTAGCAGCTTGGGATCTCCTTGGAATTCTGTCTCTCCTTCTCTCTGCCCCTTCCCTTCTCTCTCTCTCTCTCTCAAAATAAATAAATAAACTTTAAAAACAACAACAACAAAACCAAAGTAATTTAAAAAAGAGGGGGCTTATTGGCTCATGGGATAGGAATGACAAGGGTATATTGGAAACAAACACAAACACTGCTCTCTCTCTCCCCGTCTCTCTCTCTCTTTCTTTCACTCAATTGTCTTAGTTTCATACTCTGCTTCAGTTTCATTGTCTTCCAAATTAGAATGGCTTTTCTATGCAATTAGAGAACATCAGCTACTAGTGGCATCCACAATTGTATCTGACAAACCTCTTCCCTGTCAACTAGAGCCAAAAACTCCCAGAAAGGGTCTTGATTGGCTATACAAGCCTTTCATCCAGGAACATGAGCATGTTGCGATTGACTTGTATTAGATTACATATGCACTTTAGAAGTCACTCAAAGAAATGAGGTGGGGAGTTACCTGAAGAAATGTGGGAGAGGGGATGCTTGGTAGAAGAAAAAGACAATAGTCAATGAGAGAATTAAAGAAGAGTATAAATAAATACATAAATAAATAAAAGGAAAAAAGGAAAAGATGAGGGGCGCCTGGGTGGCTCAGTTGATTAAGCGTCCGACTTCAGCTCAGGTCATGATCTCACGGTCCATGAGTTGGAGCCCCACGTCAGGCTCTGTGCTGACAGCTCAGAGCCTGGAGCCTGTTTCAGATTCTGTGTCTCCCTCTCTCTCTGACCCTCTCCCATTCATGCTCTGTCTCTCTCTGTCTCAAAAATAAACGTCAAAAAAATTAAAAAATATACTTAAAAGAAAAGATGAGTACAGTGGCCAGATATAAGATAAATGTACAGAAACTGACGACTCTATATACACTAACACTTAACAAAGTGCTAGTTAATATGCCATTTACAATTAAAAAAAAACCTGTGTAACTATGTTAGAATAAATCTAACAAGAATTGTACAAGAAAACTATGAATTTTCAATGAGGGACATGAAATACAGCATGAATAAAAGTAGAGATCTTGGTCTTAGTTGGAATGACTCAATATTCTAATGTAGTACATACTTCCCTCCAATAATCTATAAATTAACATAATCCCAATCAAAATCCCAATGGGGGGGCGCCTGGGTGGCGCAGTCGGTTAAGCGTCCGACTTCAACCAGGTCACGATCTCATGGTCCGTGAGTTCGAGCCCCGCGTCGGGCTCTGGGCTGATGGCTCAGAGCCTGGAGCCTGTTTCCGATTCTGTGTCTCCCTCTCTCTCTGCCCCTCGCCTGTTCATGCTCTGTCTCTCTCTGTCCCAAAGATAGATAAACGTTGGGAAAAAAAAA
>NW_024418896.1:0-487 GCF_014898765.1 Herpailurus yagouaroundi
CTATGAAACACTGATGAAATAAATGGAAGAGGACACAAAGAAATGGACATACATTTCATGTTCATGGATGGGAAGCACAAAATACTGTTAAAATGTCTACACTCCTCAAAGCAATCTACACATAAAATGAAATGAAGTGTGATAGGGATATCACACTAACAAAAACATTTGTCACAGAACAAGAACAAATCATCTCAAAATTTGTATGGAATGACAAAGTCCCCAAACAGCCAACACAAACTTGGAGAAGAAAAGCAAAGCTGGAGACATCACAATTCCAGACTTTAGGTTATATTACAAAGCTATACTGATCAGAACAGTATGATCAGTATGTCCGTACTGAACAGTACTGACAAAACAACAACAAAAAATAACAACAACAACAAACTCATACGCATAGATCAATAGCATGGACACCCAGAAATAAACTCACACCTCTTTGGTCAATTAATTCTCAACAAAGCAGGAAAGAACATCCAATGGAAAA
>NW_024418896.1:587-6737 GCF_014898765.1 Herpailurus yagouaroundi
AAAAAAAAGGCTCCTCAACATATGGTTTTGGAAAAACTGGACAGCAATCTGCAAAACAAAACAAAAACAACGGACCACTGTCTTACAACATACAGAAAAATAAATCCAACATGGCCAAAGGCCTATATGTGAAACTGGAAACCATAAAAATCCCAGAGGATGACATGGGTAGTATCTTACTTGACATTGCCTGTACAAACGTCTTTGTAGATATATCTCTAGAGGTAAGGGAAACGCAAGCAAAAATAATGAGACTTTATAAAAATTAAAACCTTCCGTCACCAGGGAAATAATCAACAAAACGAAAACATCAACAGAATGATATTTGCAAACGACATCGGATAAAGGGTTAGTGTCCAAAATATATACAGTTATACAGCACCCAAAAAATGAGAAATCTGAGTAAAAATGGGCAGAAGACACGAGTGGACATTTCCCGAAGGAAGACATATACATGGCCAAGAGACCCATGAAAAAATGCTCCACAATACTGATCTTCAGGGAAATACAATTCAAAAGGACAATGAGAGAACACATCACACCTGTCACAGTGACTAAAATCAATGAAGGATGACACAGCAGGTGTTGCCAAGGATGTGGGGAAAGAATAACCCTCTTGCACTGTGGGTAGGAATGCATACTGGTGCAGCCACTCTGGAAAACCACATGGAGATGTCAAAAAACACAACACAACTGGAAATAGAAGTACCTTACAATCCAGCAACTTCACTACAAGGTATTTCCACAAAGAATACAAAATCTTCAAAGGGATACATGCACCGTGATGTTTACAGCAGCATTTTCTACAACAGCCAAATGACAGAAACTATCCAAGCACCCATCAACGGATGAATAAATTGAGATGTGGTCTATGGAATATACTATGATTTAGCCGTAAAAACATGAAATCCTGCCATTTGCCACGAGGTGGATGGAGAGAGAGAATGTTATGCTGGGTGAAATAAGCCTGTTGGAGAAAGACAAATACCCGATGATATCACTAACACATGGCAAGAAAACAAAACAAAGGGGCGGGGGGAGGAGACAAACGGACTCTTAACTAGCAAACAAACTGAGGAGTTCCACAGCGAGGTGAGGGAATGGGTGAAGCAGCTGATGGGGATTAAGAAGTGCACCTGGGATGAGCACCGGGTGACGTGTGGAAGTGTTGCTCTACATCGGACCGCTGAAACTAATATTACACTGTGTCTTCACTCAGTGGAATTTAAATGAAAAGATAACATAAGGTGAATGAGACTTACCTACCGGGATTTCTGTAGTGTTCAATCACTTCACTAGGTTGGAAAAATAACCATGAAATTTTTAAAAAAGCATGTATGATGTGTGGGACAGTTTGTGCCCTTACCTTGGTCTCTGGTTCCAGCAGGACTCGGAACATGGGTCCCAGCTCATTCTTCTAGAAGGTCGTGAGACGAGCATTTCATGGATCCACGTCCTAATTGAATGCAGCTCCCGTGCTTCTGAATTTCTGTTACGGTTCCTTCCCGGAAACAAGCCTGGATCTGGAACCAACCATCGACTGCATCTATGAGGTGATGTCGTGGGACCCCGCCATCCACAAGTCCTTTAGTAAAATACGTCTTGTTCAAAAACTGTCCGGGAAGGGGTGGCATGACACACGGGAACAGCCCAGAAAATGCAAAGGCCTGTGCAGCTCAGCAACCAGCTTGACCAGGGAAGCCACCCGGCGCCCCCTCCTCAGCACTCAGTACCACAAGGCAGCTTCTCTCTGGCGACTCAGGAGATGCCACGTTGCTGCTAAGCTCCCAAGGTCTCCCCTGGGGCGGGTGGCAGAACCTGCTGGAAATGCAGCTCTGCTCTCTGTACTGAGGCACCAGCAGAGGCCTGAGTCCTCTGAGAGCAATCGAAGCCCTTCCTGCTCTGAGGTGCCCTGGGTCAGAAAAGCAGAGGGTGCGCCCTCTGCTGGCTATCACTGCCCAGCAGAGGAACCCGCCCCTCGGGGGTCTGTGGTTCTTGAGCTCTCTCTGCTGGCCACCATGGGAATCCCTTCAATGTTGAAGGCCCTGGTTGCTCCGCTGAGAGACCGAAGGTGCTCTGGGCAATTAAGCCTGTTCTCCTCGTTGGGAAGGTTTTAGAAACAGGGCCTGGGACACAAAATCTTTTCCTTCTCTTTCTTGTGAGTGAAGAATGAAACCGAATTTATTAACATAACGACATCATTTGTAATGTACGAAGCAATATTCACAGAAAAAGAGACCACCGATTTGCACATGCTGAACAAGAGGTGATTTTGTTTACCACCAAAATACTTACGTTAGATAAAGAACGGACACCTTTGAGAGAGAGAGACACCGGCGTCCAGCTATGGAGTGAATGAGTCCTAGGGATTCAAGGGACAGCCAATGGAATGGAGTCAATCCTGTAACAATATTGTTCAATATTGTTGCATGCTTTCACAGGATAGCTACACTTGTGGTGGAGTACAACATAATGTATAGATATATGGAATGACTACAATGTATGCCTAAAACTAACACAACAAATGTGTGAACAATAGTTCAATTAAAAATAGACATCCTTTACACTCTCTTTAATTTCTTCTTCTTTGCCACTAAACTATCCTTCCTGGGGCGCTTGGGTGGCTTAGTCGGTTTAGCGTCCGACTTTGAGTCAAGTCAGGATTTTGCAGTCCATGAGTTTGAGCCCCGCATCAGGCTCTGTCCTGAGAGCTCAGAGCCTCGAGCCTGCCTCATATTCAGTGTCTCCCACTCTATCCCCCTCCCCAGCTCGGGTTCTCTCAAAAAAAGAAACATTAAAAATGAAAAATCATTCCTCATTTAGAATCTGCGAATTTCCATTCATACCAGATTCTCTAACATCACCTTCTTGGTGTTGAAAGCTTATCTGAAAAGTCACGAATAATATCTTTGATGACACATCGGTGACCACGCCAGAATGCAACTTACAGGGAGCTACACATCTGTTGTGAATGTACAGTGTGTATCCTTGGCTAATATTTCCAATGAAATGTGCTTTAGGGATACGGATGGATGAAATCATGTCCATCCGTCATATAGGTCAATTTCCTATAGGACTATTATGCCTTCAATTACTAATTGCCATCTCTTCAGAGTTAAAAGAAAGCTGGGTCAAGAAAAAGTCTTTGAATTTCATGTAAGAGAAGACTAGGGTGTTTGAAAGGGTCCACCTACCTTCTGGATTCCTCAGATTGGTTGTGGAGAGGAGGATAGCAACCTATGATATGGATGCACACCGCTAGTCCCAGAGGGAGGATGTGTACCTTATTGTCAAATATATATATATATTAACCATTATTACTAGTCCACCTCTGCCAGGTCCAGACTGCAGGACCTGGTGGCAACCCAATGCCTGATGCCTGGGTTCAGAACTTGAGGAAGGCCAGCTGGTGGGGGAGGGGGGGAATCCAACAGAGCCTGGGGCAGTGAGGGAGATGGCGCTGGGACACCTCCCCACAGGGCAGGCTATGGAGTTTACCTGCCAAAAAGCAGCACGTTCTCCCTCAAGACATCCCTCTCCATGACAGAACGTGAGGCTGAACCTCACAATTCCAGAAGAAATGAGGGCTACCCATCTTTTCAATTCCAATGGCTCTGCAGAACTTGGACCCAGGGATGTTGGAGTCTTGGGGCCATGGAACTCTGATGCCCATGATAGAAGCCCTTTCTGCCCCAGCACTCAGAGCCACTTCCTACATCCCCTCTCCCCTGGCCCATCTCACCGTGTCCACATACCGGACCAGGTCTCTACTTTCCTTCTTGTACTTCCTCTTTGTCTCTGTTTCTCTCTAACCACATCTCTCTCTATTTCTTCCTTTCACTCTCTAGGGAGTGGTGTATTATACGGTGCTAAACTTTGTTCTTATACTTGGGAATATCCAATTTTCCCAGCACCAGTTATTCAAAAGACTACTCTTCTCCACTGTGTCTTATTGACTCCCTTGTCGAATACTAGGTGACTGTGATGCATCGGTTTAGTTTGGGCTCTCAATTTCTCTTCCATTGTCTTGTGTGTGTGCTTATGCCAGTGACATAATTGATATCTTTGTGTTAGAATGACGCTTGAAATCAAGAAGGGGGATGCCCCCTGATTTATTCTTTCTTGCGTTGGCTCCATGGGGTCTTTTTTGTGGTTCCAAATAAATTTTAGGATATGATTTTATAATTGCATAAAAATTGCATCGGAGTCTTGATAGAGATTGCACTGAATCTCTACATGGCTTTGGGTAATATGGACATTGTATCTGTATTAATTCCTCCGAAAGTTGGACATGGGATGGCTTTTCACTGACTTGTGTGTTCTCCCCTTTCTTTCACCCAAATGGAATTTCTTCCATTCCTGCACACAGGTTTTATACTTTTCTGTAGAGAGATTTTCGTTTTCTTGGCTAAATATATTGCTATAGTTTTTATTGTTTTTGATGCTATTGTAAATGGGATTGTTTTCTTTACTTCTTCTTAGATAATTGGGTTAGTGTATAGGAATGATACAGAATTTGATACGGTGACTCTCTAGTTTGGAACTTCACTGCATTTGTTGATTAGACATTAACAGGTTCTTTTACATTAAACTTTTATTTCAGTCCTTTACCTAGTTTAAAAAAAAACATGTTATTTGGGAATAGCTGACACACTACGTTACATTAGTTTCAGAGGAACAACATAGTCATTGGACAAATGTATACATTCTGCTACGCTAACACAGGTGTAGCTATCATCTGTCACCATGCATCTCAACTCCAGTACCATTCTCTATGTGCCCTATGCTATATCTTCTATCTGTGATTCATCATTGCATAGCCAGAAGCCTACATCACCCAATCCCCTTCACATATCTAGGGGATCCTTGCCTTGTGCCTGACCTTAGGGGAATATCTTTCACAAATACACTATTGACCTGTCTACACAGAATTTTAAGGAGATTTTTACCACAAGTGGATACCAAATTTTCTCAGAAGGCTTTTTCTGTATCTATTGACATCATCATATGAGTTTTCCTTTTCCTTTTTAACATGTATTTATTTAGCTTAGTTTAAATGTATTTATGTATTTCTTTAGTATTCATTTTATGAAATTTGTATTTAAATTCCAGGTGGTTAACATACAGTGTAATGCTAGCTTCAGGTAAAGAATGTAGTCATCCATCAGTTACATACAACACCCAGTGATCCTCAATACTACTGCGCTCCATAGCCGATCACTCATTTAACCCATCCCCCGATGCCACGTCCCTGGCGACGTCCATGAACCGAACCCTAACCCTAGGTAAGACTCTGTCCCCATTGGGACCCAGTTCCAACGTCTGACAACACCACGCACCTGGGGTCCAGAAGTGGTGCAGGCTGACTCGGCATGGAACCTGGAAGCTCACCATATCGTTTCACAGGCCAGGCTGCAGCTCCCGAGAGGACTCCGGAGGACTCCTCGACCAGGGTGAGATAGAACTGTGTGGCCTTGGCAGCCAAATACGGATCCTGAACGACAACGTCCCTTGCGCCCTCAACAGAGTACTTCGGGGAGAACCACTGCCCTCCTGAGAGTTCGGGGTCTGGAGCCTTCTGGGACCTAACCCTAACCCTAATCCTACCCAGAACCGGGACCCTCCACCAAACCCAATCCTGCCTCGATCCCTAACCCTGCAATTGAACCACCTTCCGGCACGGGCCCTCACTTCAGCCCTCGAGGGAGATCACGAGACCGGAGTCGCTTCGGCCCTGGCGACATCCCTAGCCCAAACCCTAACCCTAGCTAAGGCTCTCTCCCCATGTGGAACCAATTCCAACGTCTGACAACATCACTCGTCTGAGGTCCAGAAGCGGTGTAGACTGACTCGGCATGGAAGCTGGAAACTCCCCATGTCGTTTCCCAGGCCCGGCTGCAGCTGCCCGTGAGGATCCCGGAGGCTTCCTCCAACAGGGTCGGATCGATGAGTGTGGCCTTGGCAGCCAAAGACGGATCCTGACCGGCACCGTCCCTTGTGCCCTCAACTGAGCCCTTCGCGGAGACCACTGCCCTGCTGTGGGTTCGGTGCCTAGAGGCTCCTGGGTGCTAACACTAACCCTAACCCTACCCCAAACCGGGACCCTCCATGGAAACCTAAGCCTGCCTCGATCCCTAACCCTGCAATTGA
>NW_024418897.1:0-2252 GCF_014898765.1 Herpailurus yagouaroundi
CAGAGGCAACAGGCAAAAGGCAAAAGCCTACAGCACCCGGTATTCCCTGGCTGTCTCCCCTCCAAGTACTAACCAGGCCCGACCCTGCTTAGCTTCCAAGATCAGACGAGATCGGGCGCGTTCTGGGTGGTATGGCCCTAGACGCCGGGGGCTGCCGCTGGGCGCCTCAAGAGCCTGCTCCACGCATCCCAAGCCCAGCGGGTGCCCCGCTTCACCCATGCACGCGCCTGCCTGCCTGCCTTCATGCCTGGGTGCCTGCCTCGCTGCTGCCGCCCTCCGCCGCGGGCCCCGGGCGGGTGGCGGAGGCGGAGCAAGAGGAACCTGGCAAGGCGCTGTGGCGCAAGCCCCGGCCTTCACGGATCCCGGGACTCTGGCAGACGCCTCCTGGCTTGGCCCCACGCCCGCCTCCGCTTCCATCTCGCACTGCACCGCACCACGTCGGGCCGCTCACTGGGAACAGTGTGGAAGCGAGCGTGGGGCATCAGGCCGACCGTGCCTTCTGGGCGCCCCCCCTCCCGCCGTGTTCTCAGCGCATCTTCCCAAGTCCCAGGGCGCGTGCAACCAGCCCGGAGGCCGCAGCGCCCCCAGAGAACATCACCAGCCCGGGCTCGCTGCCCTAGCTGGCTCTCGCAAAATGCTGGGGGCCCTGGGGATGAGGGCTCCAGGGAGGTAAGAGGACCGGGACCCAGGGAGCCCAGGCCTGTGCCGGAGTCTGAGTCTGGGGTCTCGCTGCCACGCCCCCAACCCCGCCCGCTCCTGGGTTCTTGGATCCACCCACCCAGCCCCCACTGCCCATTTCCCGGGCGCCAGCCCCCGGTCCCGCCCTCACCGCACTCCCCCAACCCTCCGTGCAGGTGCAGTGTCAGGAAAGGTGCAAAGCTGGGGCGTGGCTTCCAGCGGGTGCAGTGGGATGTCGCCTGGTGCGGGGAGCGTGGAGCAGACCCCTTGTGAAGTGCTGTGGGGTGTGCGGGCTCTGGGGGGGGTCGGGGCGGGGCCAGGCTAGGCAAGGCCAGGTCACGACGCTTTCCCGGCCCGGGAGGGCCTGAGGGAGCAGTGGCCGGGGTGTGTTTGGCCCCCGAAGCCGCGCTCCCCTCCCCGGGGAGAGAGGGACACACGGAGGGACGGGGGAGGGACGGTGGGCGCCAAAGGAGATGTCAAGGAGGCCAGAAGCAACAGGCAAAAGGCAAAAGCCTACAGCACCCGGTATTCCAAGGCGGTCTCCCATCCACGTACTAACCAGGCCCGAGCCTGCTTAGCTTCACGAGGTCGGGCGGGTTCAGGGTGGTATGGCCATAGACGCAAGCGGCTGCCGCTGGGCGCCTCAAGAGCCTGCTCCACGCATCCCAAGCACAGCGGGTGCCCCGCTTCACCCATGCACGCGCCTGCCTGCCTGCCTGGCTGCCTGCTTCGCTGCCGCCGCCCTCTGCAGCTGCCCCGGGCAGGAGGTGGAGGCGGCGCAAGAGGACCCTGGCAAGGCGCTGTGGCGCAAGCCCCGGCCTTCACCGATCCCGGGACTCTGGCAGACTGCTCCCGGCTTGGCCCCAAGCCCGCCTCCGCTTCCATCCCGCACCGCACCGCACCACGTCGGGACGCTCACTGGGAACAGGGTGGAAGCGAGCGTGGGGCATCAGGCCGGCCGTGCCTTCTGGGCGCCCCCCCTCCCGCCGGGTTCTCAGCGCCTCCTCCCCAGTCCCAGGGCGACCGCAGCCAGCCCGGAGGCCGCAGCGCCCCCAGAGAACATCACCAGCCAGAGCCTGCTGCCCTAGCTGGGCCTCGCGAAATGCCGGGGGCCCTGGGGATGAGGGCTCGAGGGAGGGAAGAGGTCCGGGACCCAAGGAGCCCAGGCCTGTAGCAGAGTCTGAGTCTGCGGTCTCGCTGCCACGCCCCCTCCCCCCACCCCGCCTGCTACTGGGTTCCTGGATCCACCCACCCAGCCCCCACCCTCCAGTCCCCAGGCGCAAGCCCCGGTCCCGCCCTCACCGCACCCCCCCACACCTTGTGAAGTGCTGTGGGGTGTGCGGGCTCTGATGGGGGGCGGACGGGGCGGGGCCAAGCTAGGCCAGGCCAGGCCAGGCCGCTTTGCCGGCCCCTGGATGGGCTGTGGGAGCAGTGGCCGGGGTGTGTTTGGCCCCCAAGCCGCGCTCCCCTCCCCGGGGAGAGAGGGACACAGGGAAGTGTTGGCGAGGGGCGGCGGGCGCCAAAGGAGAGGTCAAGGAGGCCAGAGGCAACAGGCAAAAGGCAAAAGCCTACAG
>NW_024418898.1:0-11858 GCF_014898765.1 Herpailurus yagouaroundi
GCCACCCAGGCGCCCCAAGATTTCATTCTTTTTAATTGCCAAGTAATACTCCATTGTGTGTGGATACACCACATCTTCTTTATCCATTCATCCATCAATGGACATTTGAGCTCTTTCCCTACTTGGCTACTGTTGACAGTGCTGCCACAAACACTGGGATGCATGTTCCCCTTTGAAACAGCATACCCGTATCCCTTGGGTAAATACCTAATAGTGCCATTGCTGGGTCGTAGGATAGTTCTATTTTTAATTTTTTGAGGAACCTCCATACTGTTTTCCAGAGTGGCTGCACCAGTTTGCATTCCCACCAGCAGTGCAAAAGAGATCCTCCTCCTCCGCATCCTCACCAACATCTTGTGTTGCCTGAGTTGTTCATGTTAGCCATTCTGACAGGTGTGAGGTGGTATCTCATTGTGGGTTTGATGTATTTCCCTGATGGTGAGTGATGTTGAGCATGTTTTCATGTGTTGGTTGGCCACCTGGGTGTCTTCTTTGGAGAAGTGTCTATTCATATCTTTTGCCCATTTCTTCACTGGATTAGTTGTTTTTTGGGTGTTGAGTTTGATAAGTTCTTTGTAGATTTTTGGATACTAACCCTTTATCTGATATTTCATTTGCAAATATCTTCTCCCAATCTTTTAGTTGTTTTTTAGTTTTGCTGATCATTTCCTTTGCTGTGCAGAAGCTTTTAGCATCAATTGATGAGATCCCAGTAGTTCATTTTTCCTTTTGTTTCCCTTGCCTCTGGAGAGATGTTGAGTAAGAAGTTGCTGCGGCCAAGGTCAAAGAGGTTTTTGCCTGCTTTCTCCTTGATGGTTTTGATGGCTTCCTGTCTTACATTGAGGTCTTTCATCCATTTTGAGTTTATTTTTGTGTATGGTGTAAGAAAGTGGTCCAGGTTCATTCTCCTACATGTCGCTGTCCAGCACCACTTGCCGAAGAGATTGTCTTTATTCCACTGGATATTCTTTCCTGCTTTGTCAAAGATTAGTTGGCCTTAGGTTTCTGGGTCCATTTCTGGGTTCTCTATTCTGTTCCAAAGATCTGAGTGTCTGTTCTTGTGCCAGTACCATACTGTCTTGATGATTACAGCTTTGTAATACAGCTTGAAGTCCAGGATTGTGACGCCTCCTGCTTTGGTTTTATTTTTCAAGATCGCTTTGGCTATTCAGGGTCTTTTCTGGTTCCATACAAATCTTAGGACAGTTTGTTCTAGCTCTGTGAAAAATGCTTCTGTTATTTTGATAGATATAGCATTGAATATGTAGAGTGCTTTTGGTAGTATTGACATTGTAACAATATTTGTTCTACCTATCCAGCAGCATGGAATATTTTTCCATTTTTTGGTGTCTTCCTCAATTTCTTTCAAAAGCTTTCTATAGTTTTCAGTGTATACATTTTTCACCTCCTTGGTTAGATTTACTCCTAGGTATTTTATGGTTTTTGGTGCAATTGTAAATGGGATTGATTCCTTATTTCTCTTTTGTTGCTTCATTGTTGCTGTATAAGAATGCAACAGATTTCTGTGCATTGATATTATATCCTGCAACTTTGCTGAATTCATGTATTAGTTCTAGCAGTTTTTTTGTGGAATCTTTTGGGTTTTCCGTATAGAGTATCATATCACCTGTGAAGAGTCAAAGTTTGACCTCCTTGCCAATTTGGTTGCCTTTTATTTCTTTGTGTTGTCTGATTGCTGAGGCTAAGACTTCCAATACTATGTTGAATAACAGTGGTGAGAGTGGACATTCCTGTCTTGTCCCTGACCTTAGGGGGAAAGCTCTCAGTTTTTCCCCTTTGAGGATGATATTAGCATTGGGTCATTCATATATGGCTTTTATGATCTTAAGGTGTGCTCCTTCTATCCCTACTTCCTTAAGGGTTTTTATCAAGAAAGGATGCTGGGGGCGCCTGGGTGGCGCAGTCGGTTAAGCGTCTGACTTCAGCCAGGTCACGATCTCACGGTTCGTGAGTTCGAGCCCTGCGTCAGGCTCTGGGCTGATGGCTCAGAGCCTGGAGCCTGTTTCCGATTCTGTGTCTCCCTCTCTCTCTGCCCCTCCCCCATTCATGCTCTGTCTCTCTCTGTCTCAAAAAATAAATAAACGTTGAAAAAAAATTTTTTTTAAATATAAAAGAAAGGATGCTGTATTTTGTCAAATGTTTTCTCTGCATCTATTGAGAGGATCGCATGGTTCTTGTCTTTCTTTTATTGATGTGATGTATCACATTGCTTGTTTTGCAGATATTGAACCAGCCCTACATCCCAGGTATAAATCCTACTGGGTCGTGGTGAATAATTTTTTTAATGTATTGTTGGATCTGGTTGGCTAGTATCTTGTTGAGGATTTTTGCATGCATGTTCATCAGGGAAATTGGTCCATAGTTCTCCTTTTTAGTAGGGTCTTTCTATGGTTTGGAATCAAGGCAATGCTGGCTTCATAGAAAGTGTTTGAAAGTTTTCCTTCCATTTCTATTTTTTGGAATAGCTTCAAGAGTATGGGTTTTAACTCTTCCTCAAGTGTTTGGTAGAATTCCGCTGGAAAGCCATCTGGCCCTGGACTCTGTATTTGGGGGGAGATTTTTGATTACTAATTCAATTTCTTTACTGGTTATGGGTCTGTTCAAAGTTTCTATTTCTTCCTGTTTCAGTTTAGGTAGATTACATGTTTCTAGGAATTCGTCCATTATTTCCAGACTGCCCATTTTATTGGCATATAATTGCTCATAATATTCTCTTATTATTGTTTTTATTTCTGCTATGTTAGTTGTGATCTCTCCTCTTTTATTCTTGATTTTATTTATTTGGGTCCTTTCCTTCTTTCTTTTTGATCAAACTGGCGAGCGGTTTATTAGTTTTGTTGATTCTTTCAAAGAGCCAGCTTCTGATTTCATTGATCTGTTCTACCGGGTTTTTGGGGGTTTGTTTGTTTGTTTTGTTTTGATTTTGGTTTCTATAGCATGAATTTCTGCTCTAATCTTTATTATTTCCTGTCTTCTGCTGGTTTTGGGTTTTATTTGCTGTTCTTTTTCCAGCTCTTTAAGGTGTAAGGTTAGGTTGTGTATCTGAGACCTTTCTTCCTTCTTTAGGAAGGCCTGGATTGTTATATGTTTTCCTCTTATGACCGTCTTCGCTGCATCACAGAGGTTTTGGGCTGTGGTGTTATCATTTTCATTGGCTTCCATGTATTTTTAAACTTCCTCTTTAACTTCTTGGTTACCAATTCATTCTTTATTAGGATGTTCTTTAGTCTCCAAGTATTTGTTGTCTTTCCAAATTTTTTCTTGTGGTTGATTTTGAGTTTCATAGCATTGTGGTCTGAAAATATGCATGGTATGATCTTGATCTTTTTGTATTTGTTAGGGACTGATTTGTGTCCCAGAATGTGATCTATTCTGGAGAATGTCCCATGTGCACTGGGAAGAATGTATATGCCACTGCTTGAGGATGAAATATTCTGAATATATGTGTTAAGTCCATCTGGTCCAGTGTGTCATTCAAAACCATTGTTTCCTTCTAGATTTTCTGATTAGATGATCTGTGCATTGCTGTAAGTGGGGTGTTGATTAATTGATTTATTTATTTGTGTGCTCTCACATTTGGAGCATAAATGTTTACAATTGTTAGGTCTCCTTGGCGGATAGACCCCTTAATTATGATATAATGCCCTTCTTCATCTCTCGTTACAGTCTTTATTTTAAAGTCTAGATTTTCTGATATAAGTGTGGCTACTCCAGCTTTCTTTTGGCAACCATTAGCATGGTAGATGGTTCTCCATCCCCTTTCAGTCTGAAGGTATCTTTAGGTCTAAAGTGGGTCTTTTGTAAACAACATATAGATGGATCTTGTTTTCTTATCCACTCTGTTACCCTTTGTTTTTTGATTGGAGCATTTGGTCCATTGATGTTTAGAGTGAGTACTGAAAGATATTAGTTAATTGCCATTATGTTTCTTGTAGAGTTGGAGTGTCTGGTGGTGGTCTCTGGTCCTTTCTTGTCTTTGTTGCTTTTGGTACGTATGTATGTATATGTGTGTATGTATGCATGCATGTATGTGTGTATTTTTGTCTTTTCTCCCTCAGAGACTCCCCCTTTAAATTTTTTGTAGGGCTGGTTTAGTGGTCGTGAACTCCTTTAAGTTTTGTTTGTCTGGGAAACATTAATCTCTCCTTCTATTTTGAATGACAGCCTTGCTGGATAACGAATACTTGGCTGCATGTTTTTCTGATTCAGCACGTTGGACATATCCTGCCACTCCTTTCTGGCCTGCCAAGTTTCTGAGGAGGATAGGTCTGCTGCAAACCTGATCTGTCTTCCCTTGTAGGTTAAGGACTTTTATTCCCTTGCTGCTTTCATGATTCTCTCCTTGCCTGAGTATTTTGTGAATTTGACTATGATATGCCTTGTTGATGGTTGTTTTTTGTTGAATGGAATAGGAGTCTTCTGTGCTTCCTAGATTTTGATGTCTGTGTCTTTCCCCAGGTTAGGAAAGTTTTCCACTATGATTTGCTCCCTTTTTCCCCTCTCTTCATCTTCTGGGACCTTATGATTCTGACATTGTTCCTTTTTTCTTTTTTAATTTTTTTTTACGTTTATTTTTTTAATGTTTATTTATTTTTGAGACAGAGAGAGACACAGCATGAACAGGGGAGGGTCAGAGAGAGAGAGGGAGACACAGAATCTGAAGCAGGCTCCAGGCTCTGAGCTGTCAGCACAGAGCCCGAAGCAGGGCTCGAACTCATGGACCGTGAGATCATGACCTGAGCTGAAGTCAGATGTTTAACCGACTGAGCCACCCCGACGTTTATTTATTTTCTTGAAACAGAGCTTGAACGGGGGAGCATCAGAAAGACAGGGAGACACAGAATCAGAAACAGGCTCCAGGCTCTGAGCTGTCAACACAGAGCCTGATGCGGGGCTTGAACTCATGGACTGTGAGATCATGACATGAGCTGAAGTCAGACGCTTAACTGATGGATCCACCCAGGAGTCCCTGACATTGTTCTCTTTTTAATGAATCACTGATTTATCTAATTCTTAAATCGTGCTCTTTTGCCTTAGTCTCCCTCTTTGTTTCTGCTTCATTATTCTCCATAAGTTTGTGTTCTATATTGCTGAACGTCTGCTCTGCCTCATCCATCCTTGCCGCCGTGGCATCATTAGAGATTGCCAACTATGTTATCGCATTTTTTAAATTTCATCCTGACTAGCTTTTACTACTTTTATCTCTGCAGAAAGGGATTCTAATCTATTTTCAACTCCAGCTAGTATTCTTACTATAATCATTCTAAATTCTGGTTCAGACATCTTGCTTGTATCTGTGTTGGTTAAGTCCCTGGCTGTCATTTCTTCATGCTCTTTCTTTTGGGGTGAATTCCTTCATTTCATATTTTGAATTAAGAAAAGGAATTAACGTGGTAAAGAAAAATTAAAATTAAAATAAATTAAAATTAAAACACACACACATACAAATCAAATAAATGGTGCTAGATTCAAGGTGTGTTTTGGTCTGGGTGTTGAAAGGGTCTTGATAGATTAGAGGAAAAAGGGGGAGGGAAAGAAATCATTTGAAAATTTGAAAAATATGAATACACTGAAATAGAATAAAATGAAATAATGGATGTAAAATATAATTTGAAAAATTTACAAAAAAGTAAAACATATAGTAGAAAAAATTTAAAATATATATATTTAATTGAAATTTAAAATAAAAATATTTTTTCTGTCTGTATTCAAGAAAAAGGAAATAAAAAGGAGAAAATAAGAAAATTGAATAGATGGACCAGGGAACAGACTGAAATACAATTGGAATTACATAGTTTTCCCCTAGAAGTCAAGCCATGAATTGATTTATAGCCCTTAAACTAAGCAGGTGGAGAGACTTGTGTTCCTGAAGAGCGAAGTTGGCCCAGTTGGGTGGGGCTTAGTGTAACAGCTCTATTCTCCACTAGATGGCACTGCTTAGCTTATTGGGGTGGATTGTTGAGGCACTTGCAGGTGTGTCTGTGCATACGTGAGAGTGGTGAACATGGTGTTACCGAGCTACCCTGTCCCTGGTATCAGAACTCTGTTCTCCCTGATCAGCAGTCATGCACCTGTCCTTGGCTTCTGTCCACTCCCCACTTTTCCATGGTTTGTGACCAAGCCCCAGGCAACACCTCCCTCCTGAGTTCTATCTCAGATGCAGCTGCTTTTCCCAACCCCTTACTTCTGAGGGACCGTGGCTTTGACCAGTTTTGCCCCTCTGTGGGAGAGTCTCACCGAGCAATGGCTGGGTGCTGGCAGCACCCAGGAATGTTAATGAGACCATGCCGCTGCTGATGCCTAGAGACTGCGGCTGGGTACCAGCCCACCCCAGAAAAAGTTCACGTGATCGTGTAGCAGCAGCGTTTCAGGGATTATGGAAAATCACAACACACATCTGGCACCAGGCTTCACCCTTAATGACCTTGTTCCAGCACCAGGGAATGTGGTTGTTCTCCAGGGTCCACTGGGGCCTTTGCCTATGGGGGTGCCACACAGCCTCTACCAGATGTCCTCCCTGCAGGGAAACTGCTTCTCCTCGTGTGGCCCAAAGACTCCGGACTTCACACTGCTTCCGGGGATTTGCCCTTCTCACCAGAGCACCACCAGTTATTGACCTGCATAGTTTCAGACTCTGTGCTCCCCCTGTTTATAGAGTCTTAATGGAATTTAAACCCTCTCCTTTCTCCTTTCTCCCTTTTTAATTCAGTCCCTGTGGCTTTTTCCACTTTTCCACATTCTCTCCAGCAGATTACTCTCTGACTCCACATTTCATGTCTACGTTGTCATATTTTACATCTTATTTTGTGAGTCCTCTTTTTTGATGTAATTGATTTTAGTACTTCCATTTTTAATCCTCATAATAGCTTTATAAGTGATTGTTCTACTATTTTTACTGTGTTTGCTTTTATCATGGGATTTTTTCTTTCATAATTTTCTTGGTTTTATTTTATTTTTGAGAGAGAGAGAGAGAGAGAGAGAGAGACAGAGGGAGGGGCAGAGAGAGAGGGAGATACAGAATCTGATGCAGGCTCCAGGCTCTGAAGTGGGGCTCGAACTTACAAACTGCAAGATCATGACCTGAGCCAAAGTTGGACACTGAACAGACTGAGCCATCCAGGTGCCCCAACAATTTTCTTATTTCTAATTATGGCCTTTTCTTTTCCATTTAAATAAGTCACTTTTAACACTTCTGCTAAGGCATGTTTAGTGATGAAGTCCTTTAGGTTTTGTTTGAGAAACCCTTTATTTCTGTTCGTATTCTGAATCAACCTTGGCATGTAGAAGTTAGGCTTATATTGTTTTCATAGTACATAACTAGTTGCTTTTCTATCTTTAATCATGGTGTGGTCCTCCTTGGGTTTATCTTGTTTAGAACTCTGTGTGCTTTTTTCACTATTATTTCATCAAAGTTTTCTGCCCCTTTCTCTCTTCTCTGTGACCCTCTACAACACAAATGTTTTTTCACTTCATGTTGCCCAAGAGATCCTTAATATATCTTCATTTTTTAAATTCTTTTTTTGCTTTTTGCTGTTTGGCTTGGGGGCTTTCCATTGCCTTGTCTTCCAGATTGCTGATCTGCTTTTCTGCCTCCTCTAAATCATTATTGATTGCCTCTAGTGTATTTTTCCTTTCAGTTATTGTATTTCTCAACTCTGGTTGTTTTTTATATTTTCTATTGCTTTGTTCTCACGGAGCTCATTCACTCTTCTCTCCAGTCCAATAAGCAACTTTATGAACATGACATTGAACTCCTTGTCAGATTGCTTATCTCCATTTCACTTCGTTATTTTCTCTGAGGTTTTGTCTTATTCTTTCATGTGAAGCATATCTCTCTATCTCTTCATTTTCCTTGACTTTCTGTGTTTGTTTCTATGAATTAGGCTGAACTGGTACTTCTAAACTTGAAGGAATGATCTTTATATGGTCATCTCCTATAAACACTATAGATGCCTGCTGACTTTGGCTAGCTGGTTGAAACTGCATCTGTCATGGGCTGGGAGTCCCAAGGCTTTCTGAATTGGGTCCACCCTGGAGGAATGACTGGAGCTGAAGTGGGCACTGCCCAGGGAGACATGGGGCTTTTTATGCAGAGGGCCCCTGGAAGGACACATGAAGCTGAAGTGAGTACAAGCCAAGGGTCTTGGAGTGCCTTGCACTAGGGATACCCTGGCAGGATAGCTGGAGCCAAGATAGGTGTGGGCTGGTGGTTTCCTGAGTGCTTTGCACAGGAGGTGACCTAGTAGAACAGTTGGATCAGAGGCAGGTGTTGGGGGATCCTGTGGCACTCCACTCAAGGGCCTCTGGCCAGCTAGCTGTAGCCAAAACAGGCATGGATGAGGAGGTTATGGGGCACCCTGGAAGTTGTCTGGGACCAATGTGGTGTGGATATAGAATGTTACGGGGTGCTTTGCATCTTTGTCACCTTGGTGAGATGGCTGAAGCTATAGTAATCATGGACCATGGGTGTCCTGTTGTATGCCATGTGGGGGTTGCCTAGGTAGAACAGGTAAGGCTGGTGTGGACTTGGAGCATAGGAATCACTGAGGTTGTAGGCTAGTAGGGAGGCCAGGACAGTGCTCTTGTCTTTGCTCTCAAGGTGTGTGAAGGGGTGGAGATATAAACCATAGTATTTGCCAGCCCTTTCCATCTGGAGAGAGTTCCAGCAACTCCCCTGGCCATACTCTAGGGCGGGATCTTTTATATTCTAGTTGTTATTTGAAACTATGGCTTTTTTTTTTAATGCCCCAGGATATCTGGGGCTGTTGTGGGCTAGGGATCCAGGGCTTGCAGAAGAAACAGGTTGGCTATTACACTCAGACTCTGTCCTGTCCACACCAACAAGTTAGAGCAGGAATGCAAACAGTGGCCCTCATCAGCCCCTCTGACCTAGAGAGAGTCCCAATAGTTCCCCAACATATGGCAGGGGTCTGGGTTGTGTTCTGCTTCCTCTATGTTCTAGTTTACGTTTTAAGCTATAGCTTTTCTTATTTTCCACAACGCAGGCAAATATGCTCACAGTTTCTTCAGTACTATCCCTCCCCACTGTGAATGGTAGTATTGGAGGTGGGCAATCCCTTCATTACTATATCTGTTTCTTTTGCTCTTGTCTTAAGTGGTCTACCTCTTGTTGTGCAGAAACTGTTCAGTTATCCCTCAGTTCTTCAGGAGGAATTGCTCTATAAATAGGTGTAGGTTTGGTGCATCCATGGAGGAGGGGAGTTTAGGGTCTTCCTGCGTCACCATCTTGGACCACAACTCCATCAATGCATCTTTTTTAATCATTAAAATGACCCCTAGTGGAACATTTTAATATAGAAAGTTAGATGTTTTAGTTCTGGGAATTTTGTTATTGTTGTTAATTCTTTGATGATGTCTTATGTTTTCCCTGTATGTGTTCTTTTTCTGGATTTCTGCTTAATCAAACATGGGGCTTGGTAAATTGATCAGACATTGGGCTTGGTAAATTGATCCTTCAACTTGTTTTCCTTTCTGTCTGATCTACTTGCTCATTTTTCTCTTGTATTTTCTATGAGATTGCTTTCAGTATTACCTTTTCATTCTTCTATAGAATTTTAAAAGTTCACATACGGCATTTTTAATTTCCAAAGTTCATTCATGTTATAGGATTGTTTCTTTTTTGCTGTGCTGTGCTCTTAATTGTGATCTGAAACCTATGACAATATTAATCAATCTTTTATTGATTTTTGGTTTTAGTGGTTGTTCTCTGTATTGTTTATGCTTCTCCAGACATTAAATAACTTTTTTTTTCTTGTTTGTTTTGGTCTTTCTCTTTCATATTAAAGGCATTCAAGAAATGACTAATATTCCTCAAAGTCTCCTTCTATTTAACTGTGAGCCATTAAAATCTGATTGGAGGCTTTGTCATAAATGTAGTAAGACTGTGGAATTGTGAGTCTCCCCTGACTATGTCATTATGCTCCCCAAATAAAAAATATATTTAGTGGTTTTCCCTTCAGCTAATTTGTCCAAGTACTAATGTTGCAAACATGCCCATTGCATTATACCTAGCTTACAGCATTTTGAAAGCTGAATGGAAGGAAATCAGCTAGAAATATCACTGTTCAGTATGTAGACTTTTACTTAACCCCCCCCCCCGCCATGTTCACTTGCCGAAATATAGAACAATTTTGGTTCAAAATCTCAAGGAATGCAAACCTCTGATATCCTTCTCAACTTACTTGTCCCCTCAACTGTATTCTTTCTTAGTAATGGAGTTACAGGTAAGCACATCATTACCCAGATAGAAAACTAGATTTCCCCAAATGCCCTACCACTGTTTGTGTGTGATTATTAGGTTCTTACAGTTAGATGAATTTGCCCATTTAAAATTTTTTTTCCAACGTTTTTTATTTATTTTTGGGACAGAGAGAGACAGAGCATGAACGGGGGAGGGGCAGAGAGAGAGGGAGACACAGAATCAGAAACAGGCTCCAGGCTCCGAGCCATCAGCCCAGAGCCTGACGCGGGGCTCGAACTCACGGATCACGAGATCGTGACCTGGCTGAAGTCGGACGCTTAACCGACTGCGCCACCCAGGCGCCCCAAATTTGCCCATTTTAAATGGAAGAAGTGAAGTAGACTCCATTTTCCTTTGGCAACTGTTAACACTGACTGTCAAGATTAGAATTTTGCAGAAGATGTCTCCAGCTTCTAGTTCCCTGAGTCTCATAAAGTGGGCTTTTCTCACCTATTGGTGACTTTCTCACATAATTGCCTAATCACTGGAATGTATCCACTTTTCAGTTTCCTGATGCTCAAAGGCAGCAATGGGAGTGGCCATAGCTCTAGTGGCAACCTCAGGGGTAGGGGCTTGCCTAACTAGCCAGTTTTGCATGTAAGGCATCATTTTGAGATATCCAGTTTAGAATCTGCTCTTTGTCCCATTTCATTGATTCTGTAAACACATCATTCATTGTATGAAATCTCTTCCTGCTTAAAATAGTTGAAGTGGTTTCTACTTCCTGTACTTATTCTGGAAATCTTCTCCATTATATGTTGTACTTGGTAAATTAACCCTCTTGTTAGTTCCTTTCTCTCATTCGGTGTTCGTGTATTTGAGTGAATTGGCCAATATCTAGATTTAGAGTGAATATGGTTGCCTCTTACCGGTACCTTTTTTATCAGAACCCTAGACTTCAGCTTTGTCCTCTGGACAAAGTCAAATACCACTTACGTATACACTCTCCATCTTGCTCTCTTCCATTCCTTGTATGTTGGGAGAGGGCTGTACTTCTTTTACACCTTTACTATCATTTTACTATTGTTTGAGAAAATATTAATGATAAAGTCAGGCATCTATCTGCTGTGTTACATTAGAAGTCTCTGCTGTTGCTAATTATCCATCTGAATATCTTTTTGATAAGGAAAGTATCTGGACTCTATTATGGTGGCTTTAGACACTAAGCCTTTGAATGCTGGAGAAAGATGACAGTTCTGAAAAATGAAAATAAAAAATGATGAAGATTCTTTATGTTTTTTAAAGAGTTCTGTAGGTCCTGAATTTTTCCTATTCATCTTTCCGACTCAGTGGAAGAAATGGAAGTCTCTGTATTTTTCCTTTGTGCTTCATTGCTCTTTGCTCTGAGATCTGATGTGGTTTGAAGACAGGCCCAATGCAACTATAGTTATTGAGTCAGCTAGAGAGCCTAAAATCCCTTGAAACTCAGTAATTCATGCTCTGGAAATAACACTCTTTTCCAAATAAGGACAGTAAGAATCCAGCTCACTATGAAATACAGCAAGAAGGATCTCACCAAATATGTATGTATTTTAAGGTCACAAACACTTGAAGTTGCAGATTTTGTGGCAATTCT
>NW_024418899.1:0-7028 GCF_014898765.1 Herpailurus yagouaroundi
GCCGGGAGCTTTTCTCATCTGGATTCATTAAAGAGACTGTAAGTGAAAGGAAGCGTGCAAACACAGAAACCATATGATTTCCCCCCAAATAAATAAACCCCAAGCGATGATTTGCCTTTGTCTCCTTCTGCCGTGAAAGAGCATTGCAGTTCTAGCGTGGTCGAGAGAAAACGGTTTCATTAACCGCACAGCGATAGAGGACACGGATAGTCTACTGAGCTTTTCATGTATTCCCTTAGAAGTGACATTCAAAAGGAATATTGAAGACAGAACTTTCCTCGGTTCTCAGTAATTTCCTTGCTGGTCAAATCTAAAGGCTCCCAAGACTTCCTTTTCCTTTCGCTTTTATTTAAAAAAGAGATGTGAGAAGTTCCAAAGAAAGTCTGACTCCTCTGGCCAGACTTCACAAGCTGGGCCTTGTTGCACCAATGGTTACGGGTACAGTTCATTTCTTCCGACACTAAACAATTCAGAGCGAACACCCCAATCCTGTTTTAGTCTCCAGCTGCCTCCCTTTTCCGTCTGCCTCTGTGAATCACTTGCCTTTACCCTGATCTGTCTCTGCACCGTGCTCTCTGGGTATACTTCTGCATCGTTGATGGATTTCTGGTTGTTATTTTTCCCCTGGGTGAGTTCCAGTTATCAGATAAAGATCAGATGTCCCGCTTCCCGGTGCCAGTTGGAGGGGACACGGGGGCAGACTCCCAGAGGTTTCTCTCTCAGCCTTCTTGGGGGCCACGTTGTTGCTGTTGTCTTTCTGGTGTGATGTGCCCAGGTCCAGGTTGACAGGCAAGGGAAGGTGAAGATTTAAGTAGGTATCGGAACACCGAGGGAGAGAAATGTGTGTTGTACTTGGTGCCTGGAAATCACACTTGGAATCGCTGTGTTTCAAGGATCACGAATCATCAGGAGGAACGTTCATCCAGCCCCAGTCCGTTGTTTCGGGCGTTCGTGCTCTGTTTTCTGTCATGGCAGTTCTCAGCACAGATGCTTCCTCCCCCGTCTTTTCTCCTCGGGCTGTGCTCTTTGTGCTCAAACCCACCAAAGCCTTGCTTGGTGATTCTCTTCACCTGCCAAAGTCTTCCTTCTCCGAGCTGGTTGCACTGAGCCGTTTGGAAAAGTACGCGCGTGGATTCTCATTTGCTGTTGTAATAGACTTTGTCTTCTAGAGCAGTTTCAGGTGCGCAGAAAGTAGGGAGACTTCCCACGTACCCTCTGTCCCCACACACAGCCTCCGCCACTCTCATCCCCCACCAAAGTAGAATAGCTCTTAAAATCCACACGTCGGGATCACCCAAAGTCCGTAGCACGTCTTAGGGCTCACCCTTGGTATTGCACATCGTATGGGGTCAGATGAATGTGTAACGACATATAGCATATGGAACGTCGTATGGAATATTTTCACTGCCCTAAAAGTCCTCTGTGCTCCTCTGTTCATCCCCTCGTGCCCGCAGCCGGATCCATAGTTCCATCTTTTCTCGGATGTCATATGACTGAAATCTTACAGCATTCAGCCTTTTCAGATGAGGTTCTTTCATTTAGTAATAGGCACTTCAGATGCCTGCATGTCTTTTCATGGCTCAATAGAGAATTTCTCTTTAGTCTTGAGTACTGGTCCATCGTCTGGTTGTACCACAGTGTGTTTCTGCCTTCACCTGCTGACGGACACGTGTTTGCTTTCAAGTTTTGGCCATTAGAAATAAAGCTGCTAGAAATATCCACGTGTAGGGTCTGAGTGGACATAAGCTGCACGTGCTTTGGATACATACAAAGGAGCGTGGGTCCTGGATCTTGTGGCAAAAGTATATCTGGTTTTTGAGAAATTGCCTGGCTGTCTTCCGAACTGGCTGTACCAATGTGGTCCCGCCGGCAGTGAGAGGTCACCGGCATTCAGGGTTGTCAGGGTCCTGGATTTGGGCAATTCCGATTGATGTGTAGTGGGATGTTGTTGTTTTCCACATTCTTGGTTTTGAGTCATATCTGGAAAGTGAAAAATACCAAGATATTTTGCAACAAGGCAATAGGATGCTTTATTCTGGTAGTGGGAGGAATATGTTTTTTACTTCCCTTCTTCCTTTTCTTGTTGGATTTGTTATACCGTATGTGGTTAGAGTCACTGTCTTTGTGTATTTGCGGTTATAATTCCCATTAAATGTTTCTTTTCTACATAGATTTCTACCTGGGTATCATTCTTGACTTCGAAGACTCTCAGAAAGTCTTGAAATGCTAAATCCCTTGTTTTTTCCCCTAATCTCTTTGTGCTATTCTTTCTTGTTAAATTTTAGTAGCAGCTTTTTTGTTCTAACCTCTCACATTTAATGAAACGCATTCACTCCATTGCTGGAACACACACAGAGAAGCAAATACTAATCAGGAAGCAGAGGGGGACCTTATTTTACAGTGATGTGCCATTATGTATATTCTATGCATGCACTGTCTTTATTTCAAATGTTTTAAGCCACTTTTATTTATTTATTTAACATAATTTATTGTCAAACTGGCTTCCATACAACACCCAGTGCTCATCCCCACAAGTGCCCTCCTCAGTGCCCATCACCCACTGTCCCCCCCCCACCCTTCAACCCTCAGTTTGTTCTCTGTATTTAAGAGCCTCTTATAGTTTGCCTCCCTCCCTCTCTGTTTGAGACAATTTTTTTCCCCTATCCTTTCCCCCGTGGTCTTGTGTTAAGTTTCTGAAGGTCCACGTATGAGTGAAAACATACGCTATCTGTCTTTCTGTGACTGACTTATTTCACTCAGCACAATAGCTTCCAGTTCCATCCACGTTGTATGTTGTGTTGATGTTGTGTTCATAGATGGATGGTTCACTGGTCACTTCTGGTCATGGTAAACTGACATACAGACGATTTGAGCCAGCTCTTCCAGGGTTCATGAGATCTTGGTCAGGCTGAGATGGTGAGCCCTGGTACCTGTTATTCCAAATCCTCAAACCTGTGCCTATCCAGGCTGTAATTTATACATGAAAATCAGAATACAGGAAAGTAACTGAAGGCTAGTAAATAAGCTGTGTGTACCATCAAATAGATTCCATCTTCAACAATGAAGTCTCTCAACAGTTGAAAGAGGGTCACTGCATTGGTCGCATCTGGGAGTCCAAGAAACCTGTGTGGCTCACATGTGCCCTATCAGCACTGGGAGCCGTAGGGGACACCGGCTCGTGGTTTCCCCGTCTGTACCATATCATTTCTAACTCATGACGACCACATTCCTTCCAAGAGCACTGAGAAAGTTAATGAAATTCTTTTTAAAAAGTGCTTTTGGATCTTTATGTGAAAGGGATTATGTAAGCACAAGTGATATATTACTGTATTTTCAAATAGAAAGATTTGAATTTGAACTTACCCCGTGCTTTTTTATTCCCTTTCAAGTTGCCCATTGAGCAGTGAACAGACCCGAGTGGGTAATTATTTTACTGTTGTGATTCTTGACTGAATGCTATCAAAGAGAAGTTGTCTTTGATTTAGCACATCGGGTGTGATATTTGATGTAAGAGAACCTTCAAAATAGAGAACAGTGAAATGGCAGTGATTTTAAGTGTATTACTAATAAGTATAGGCTAATAAAGATTAAGACAACCCACTTTTATTATTGATAAAATGGTGTTTTATCTAGTTTTATCTAGTGTTTTATTTTTCAAAATTTATGGCTTTAAATGATAGGCTATGTTTTAAGTAGTGCTTTCTCAGTATAAATTTGGAAACACTCAACTTGTAAAGCCTCCCCAAATGGATTTTTGTGCAAAAAATATAGTACTATATGTTTTTTCACTACCATAAAAATTCTAGTACTATATGTTTTTTCAAATATAAAGGAGGTTTTTTTTAATGTTTATTTATTTTTGAGAGAAAGACAGAGCATGAGCAGGGGAAGGGCAGAGAGAGAAAGAGACACAGAATCTGAAGCAGGCTCCAGGCTCTGAGCTGTCAGCACAGAGCCCGATGAGAGGCTCAAACTCACGAGCTGTGAGATCACGACCTGAGCTGAGGTCGGACATTCAAGCAACTGAGCCACCCAGGCACCCCTCAAATATAAAGGAGTTTTTTAAGTGGCAAGTGAAAAAAGAATAACCTATAGTTGTTTTATTCATGTTTTGTATCCCTGCTATGGATGAATATTTTAATTGAAGTCAGTGGTCATAAAAAGAAGAAATGAAATCTTATGCTCTAGTGTTGTTAAAACACACAGGCATGAGGATACATATGGGAAAGAGTGGATCGCTGATTAATGGAGGGTTGTTATGTAAGCAATGATGACATCAGGGAAATGGAACATTCAAGAATGGTGGGTCCCAAGGGAATTGTTGATGTCCTGGCTTTGGTTCAACTCAGAAATCTCATGGTGATACTAAAGTGAGAATTTACACCTTAATATTTAACAACAAACTGCTTTTGATAAAATTACCAGATATTAAACTCAAAACATAAATCAGAATGAACTTTGGGCTCCTTCATGTTGAAATAGATCAGTTTTTTAGCAAAGTAGCTGGTTCAGTGAATCAGTCAGTGACAAGGAGCAGACAAGGACACTGAACCCAATACCTTGCTGAACAAGTACCAGTCAAGTGTTACGTCTTATACATCACTCTGGACAAGGCTGAAAGTATTCTCCGTTTCAGTTATGGCTTTATTTTCTCTGTTTAGTGTGAAATCTTGATGGAAGCATTAAGCAAATAAAATCCATACCATTCAGTAACCTTTTAATGAATGTGAGACTTTTTCCCCTTAATTTTAACTATTTAATGCTGCTAAATATAGCTAGTTTTCAATGGAATACGGTTCGAGTACAATATAACAATCTTATGAACGAAGCATCTACAATACACTTCACAAAATTATCAGACAATAAATCTTTCTTAAATTTATTAAAAAATGTACAATTTTCTCGAATTATAAATTCCAAATCTAGAGAAGAACATGATTTTTTTTTTTTTTTTTTTTTACTTTTAGCTTACTATTCCCAGTAACTTGCTACTAATACAGATTCCTAAGTTAAAATAGCTAGGTGATTTTTAATTTTATATGCAAATTGATCCTTTAAATTCCTTTGTTTCCCAAATGATTTTAAAGGACATTTTATACAATTGTTAAAAAATATAGCATTTTTAAATTCTTAAAAATCACATAAAGCATTACTTATGACAATAAAATTTGGGCGACATAACATCCCCGTCATAAATATATTCATATTATCGTTTCATCCCTTGAATCCCCTTGTGCAGAGTGTGACCTCATTACCGCTATAGACAGACTTACGGATTTCATTTAACTAATGCTGCCCTTTCACCCTTCGGATGGATGAAAGAGATGAGTTATCACTTTGTGTACCCTTTTGCTACACATCTTTTGGCAAGAATGGAGGTACACACCATCAATCTCTTTGGTTATCTATCAATTTTATTTCGTGAGGAAAAAAAAAAACGCCCTGGAAGGGATTTGGAAAACGTAGTAAAACTTAGCGAAAGTGAACAACTTGTGGGCCTAGGTTAGGAAATACCACAAAAAAAAAATGTGAAGGGCCTCCCCATCCGGTCTGCCAGAGACACTCCCAGATGCGGGCCTTTGTAAGATGGCATCATTTCCAGTGATAGCCAGGCCTGTTAACGCACACACACACACAAAGAAATTTTAAGAAGTCCTGCCTCTGTCCTTTGGGAAGATTGAAGACACAAGAGAACACAGGCCTATCCATACTGATGTCAAGGTGGTTTGCAAGAGAAAAGAGCCAGTCATCTGAGGCAGCTGCCCAAATCAGACACAGCACGTTTTTAGGCCTCGTTTGGGTAATAAAGCCTCTACTCTTTCTTGTAAGTAACCTCTGTGAAAAAGTTAAAAAAAAAAAAAAAGTATACTACCAAGTATAAATTCTCTGTTCTTAACATTTAAAACATCTGTAACATTTCACTATGTATAGTTTCAACTCTGAGCCTTCTCTAAGACAAGTAAGCATTCATTTGATCCTGTAGTTATTAAGGTCAGCTTACAGGTAAGCGTGTGTTGTAGTCTGTGGATAGGTACCGATGAATCCTGGAGTCAAAAATGTGACTAAGGAGGTAAATTGGAGGCAGTTAAAGATTTTAATTCAGAAGATGCAAACAACATTAATAGTCACTCAACAGTTGTCATTCTTGCCTGCATGCCTAGGCGTCTGGATTCCAATGCCCTAGTTTGTGACTGTGACTTAATGTGGCTGGGGGAACTTATGCAAGGCTATGCCCGAAATGGCCAAACTCAGGCTGCTGCTACATGTCAATATCCCAGAAGGCTCCAGGGACGCTCCATTGCTTCCGTAACCGTGGAGGAGTTCAACTGTGGTACGTAATTTTCTCTGTGCGTGGAAAACGGAGTTGTCTTTTGTTTGCCTTTTCTATAAAGGTTTGTTAATACAATGTTGCATTTAAAAGAGCATAATATCACAAGATGCTATTAAGAGGTTTAGTTAAAAGTATGGTCAATTTCTGTTTCATTATCTGCATTTTCGCCTAAGGGAGTTTTTATCATCATAAACAGAGCTGGGAAAGTCCTTGAGGACCATTTAATCCAACTTTCAAATTTCCTCAAATATTGAGGAAAACTGTCTTTCAACAAGGTCACAGGACACTGTGACCGGCATTGAAGTTTCCACTTATTCCTCAGCATCACTTAGTGCTAATGATTAATAATTGAGGTTTTTCAGGGGTGCCTGGGTGGCTCAGTCGGTTGAGCCCCGACTTCAGCTCGGGTCATGATCTCACGGTTTGTGAGTTCGAGCCCCGCCTCGGGCTCCGTGCTGACAGCTCGGAGCCTGGAGCCTGCTTTGGATTCTCTGTCTCTTTCTGCCCCTCCCCCACCTGTGCTCTGTCTCTCTCAAAAATAAGTAAATGTAAAACTTTCTAAAAAACAAAAAAATAAATAAATAATTGTGGTTTTTCAACTTTAGATCAAATGGTTATTAGTATTCACAATATTTTTTTTTTAATTTTTTTTTCAACGTTTATTTATTTTTGGGACAGAGAGAGACAGAGCATGAAC
>NW_024418900.1:0-4805 GCF_014898765.1 Herpailurus yagouaroundi
GTTGTGGGGGGCCGTGAGGGGCCATGAGGGGTCGTGGGGGGTCATGGGAGGTTGTGGGGGGCCGTGAGGGGCCATGAGGGGTCGTGGGGGGTCATGGAAGGTCATGGGAGGTCATGAGAGGTCGTGGGGGGCCGTGAGGGGTCATGGGGGGCCGTGTGGGGTCGTGGGGGTTGTGGGGGACCGTGGGGGGCCCTGAAGGGCCATGGGGGGTCATGGGAGGTCATGAGAGGTCGTGGGGGTCCGTGAGGGGCCATGAGGAGTCGTGGGGAGCCATGTGGAGTCGTGGGGGTTGTGGGGGGCCGTGAAGGGCCATGGGGGGTCATGGGAGGTCATGAGAGGTCGTGGGGGGCCATGAGGGGCCATCAGGGGTTGTGGGGGGGGGAACGTGTGGGGTTGTGGGGGCCGTGGGGGGCCATGGGAGGTCATGAGAGGTCGTGGGGGGCCGTGAGGGGCCATGAGGGGTCGTGGGGGGGGGCCGTGAGGCGTCTTTGGGGGAGGTGCCTTCCTGGGAGCAAAATCCTCACTAGGTCACAGAGGGCAGTGGAGAAGGCCCGGGCCTGCCTCGGGGTGTTATCTCGGGTCAGTGTGTGGACACACACCCAGACACACCACACGGTGCACACACAGGATGTGAGCACACAACACCAGACACACACACAAGAGACACTCCCTTCTAGGGTCTGCATGGCTCTGGGAGGGGACCCATCCACAGATTCCTGGCTGCAGCTGGAAGCTGACATGCGGCTCGGCCCCGGGAGGCCTGTGGCCGTGATGGCAGGCGTGATGGCAGCTTGGGAAGGTCAGGAGGACAGGGAGGACTTGGGAACAGGGAGGACGGAGCAGGCGGGAGGATGTTCTCGGGCATCTCTGCTCAGACCCCAGGTGCGTCAGCGTCCCGAAGAGGAAGCTTTCCTCGAAGGGGCACCGTGTGCCGGGTGGGGCCCCAGATCTCACCTGCAATCCCATGGATGCCAGAGCCGGGAGAGCAAGGTGGACCCCGTGCCACGGACTCCTTGGTCACAGAGAAAATGACACAGCAGCATGGCCCGTCCCCAGACAGGTGCCCTCTCCCTGCTCGAAGCCCTTCCAGAGTTTTTTCTCCTTTCCAGGCCAGTCTACACCTCACGGAGTTTGCATCCAGTGCCGCTCTGCATTGTTCTGTGGCGTGTCCAGCCCCACCCGTGGTGGTGACAATCATGTCCCCCGAGATGCGCACGTCCCGATGCCCGTGTGGTGCACAGAACAACGTCCCCAAAGGCGTCCTTGCCCTGCTTCCCATGTGGGGAACAGAATAGTGCCCCCCTGTCGTGTCTACCTGCCGATCCCCACATCCTATGATTCGCTACCTTCCACGGCAAAGGGACTTTGTGGATGGGGTCCCGTTAAGGGTCTGGACGCTGCCCCTGGGCCCTAAATGGAACCACAAGGTCCTTGGCAGGGAAGGGGGACGGAAATTCTACTCTAGCAAAGTCACCAAGGGGGGCCCCGAGCATTGGTGTTGTGGGTGAGCCATGCACTTGAGGGAGTCGGCGAATCGGCAAGTGCACAATGAAAGAGGGCACGGCCCCTCTGGAGAGCCGGGGGCCCCGGGGCGCTGCTGGGCAAAGGAATCACTAACAGAAGTCCCCTGGCTCTCGGCAGGTGGGCGGGCGGGCGGGGTGCATGCAGGGGTGGGCAAGACGAGGTGTGGGCAGAGACGAGCCTGTGACGGTGGGGGTCGGGGCTTGTGCAGGAGGGTCTGTGTGTCATAGTGAGAAGTGGATGTTGTGTCTCTGCCCTGGGTCTGACACGGGGCCCCTCCACTCCTTGCAATTTCACGGATGTCCACGGCGTCTGTTGTCCTGATGGGGTGACCCTGGGTAGCTCCTGCGTGGGGCTGGGTGCCGGGAAGCCCGAGCCACGAGGAGAAGCTTGGACGTTTCGGCAGCACAGCATCATCTGCGGAAGGACAGGTCCTGGAAATCGCAAGAAAATTGCACAGGGGGACCAGCCCGCCTCCCGGGCAGCCGCCCTCCACGGGCTCCCACAGGGGGTCTGCGGGGTCCCGGCTCTCCCTGCTCCTCACAGCTCCAGGCAGGTCCCCCCAGGTCCCAGAGGGACATCCAGCTCCCACACGAAACTGTCATCGACGGCTTAGACCACGGGTCGGCAAAGGACAGCCCGAGGGCCAGATCTGACCTCCTAGCTGCTGCTGGCCTTGGCCAGCCCGAGAACGCGGTTTCCGTTTGTGAGGGCTCGGAACCACCAAGGTCGGGCGAGAGTGGACGGCAAGCGAAAATCCCACGAGATGCAAATGCCCGTGTCCGCGAACTTGCACTGGAACGCGGTGCAGCTGGATAATTCCAACTGGAGAATATCCGACTGGATAATCCTGATGCCACCTGGAATTATCTGCACGGGGGACGCCGCACGGATTTGCGGACGGTTCGTCCGCGTCGTGATACGAGGTCCTGTGGCGTGACAACCGCAGAGGTAAGTCTAAGGTGGTCAACGTCCACGCCGGCCCCTGGAGAGAAGCCACGTGATGATGTTGGAAAATGGAACTGGAGGGGGTCATGCTAAGCGAGATTAGTCAGGCCGAGAAAAACAGATGTCGTATGATTTCACTCGTGTGGAATTGGAGGAAACACAGAAAAAATACGGGAGGGAAGGAAACGTGAGATAAACGCAGAGAGGGAGGCGAACCATAAGAGGCTCTTAAACACAGAGAGCAAACTGAGGGTTGCTGGGGGGAAGGTGGGGGCGGATGGGCTAGAAGGGCGATGGGTACTAAGGAGGGCACTTTTGGGATGAGCCCTGGGTGTCGTATGTAAGTGACGAATGGCTTGGGTCTTCTCCCGAGACCAGCAGTAAACCCACGTTCACTAACTTGAAGATAAAACCAAAATGCTTAGCGGTCGGTTCCGTTGGGAAACCAAAAACCAAGGGCAGAGCTGAGAAACGATCCCACAAGATCGAAGTCAAGGTCGAAAAGAACCTATACACAGACCAGCGGACGGGACAGACCCTTCCCTCCAGCCCTCCGCCGCCTCCTGGAGCCTCCTGCTGGCCGATCCCGGCCACCAGCCCTCGGGCAGGAAGGATCTACCATTGTAGACGGTATAGACCAGCCTCGAGGCCACGGGGACGTGGGAGGCAGGGCTGGACAGGTGCGGGTTCCAGCCTCGAATGAGGGGTCATGGGCACTTTCGGTCTTTCTGCAAACGGACGAGGGAACATCCCCTGGACGCCAGGCTGTGGTTCTCTGTCCACGTGTGGGTTTCAGAACCAGGGACAGGCTCCCTCTGCCCAGGGCTCGGTCACCCCTCGGGGGCCGTTACGGCTGGGTTATCGGACCTCAGAAGTGGGTGCACAGCAGACAACCGCGGTGTCCCCGAAGGACGCTGGGGGCCTCCGGGAGCCCCACGGGGACCTCTTGGAGCCCCTGCATTTCACACAAGGTGCATGGTCCGAGGTCCCACAAGCGGACAGAACAGTCGTGGCCCGTGCTCGTGCATCCGATTACTCGAGGCCATAGGAACAGGTGCTCCCGCGGCACGACCCCTCGGTCCCCTGCCCGCCGACAGGGAGTTTGCCGCGGGAGCGGTGGTCACTCAATAGTTAGCAACTCCATACGCGGGCTGGACAGGATTAATTCCACCGCTAAATTGTGCTGAGTAGCAGGAAAGCGCATCATAAATTATCCCGGTGTCACCTTTTCTCTGGTGTGACTTGGCTGCTTGAAATTGCGTTTTATTCCAATTATAGATTTTCCGGAGAAATTGTTTGATAATATAATAATATTTGCCTCTTCCCTGCCTCCGAGGGCGATTATGAATGTTTAATAAGACACCAAAGTTGGAGAGGTATTATGAGCTTTTCCAAAGGGAGCTAATACATAAATTAATAATACGGATAAATTATGCAATGCTTTGTGTAAAAAGGGAAAAAAAAATCAATTGGTGTACTTTCGACGACCACCAATCTGTTTTATATTCTGGGTTTTAGAGTTAATTAATTAAGTTACACCCTGTATTAAAAAAACAAACATGTCAGCTTTTTTTAATTTTTATTTTCAGCCCACTAATAAAAAAAAAAAAAAGCCACGGGGTCCCCACGGGAGCGGAATGCGTGAAGCATCCTGATTGAACTGCGGCGTTTTCAGCTGAAACTCGAAGCTGGTGCCCGTGTCAAGCGTCAGGGGCGCCCGGACGGGTAGACCCCGGAGAGTCCCCGGAAGACGCCGCCAAACACGGGTCATATTTGGGGGAAGCATCAGGAACCGCTTGTGAAGACATCTTGGGGGTGGGTGGGTGACGCGTCACCTCTGTCACCGCCAGTCCTAAGGACCTGCCTCCTTTGTCACTCCGCGTCTACTCATTCCTGCCTTTGAATGTGGCTGCGATGCCCGGAGGAGCGGCAGCCGCTTTGCCACCTTGAGGTAGGCAGGCGGAGGGAGGAAAGGAGGGGGTTGTTCAGGATGAGGCCGCCAGCTCGCGTGGGGAGACATCACTTCCTGTTCCTACGGGAGTTGCTTCCAGACATGGCTTCGGATTGAAGAGGGCCAAGTGTGAGCGCCAGATGCGGCCTAGGGTTTACAGGACCTCCCACCTGGGATCAGCAAACGTACGAAGGGCACGTGTGCAAATCCTGTGGGTGCTTTTTTCCCAGACAGCTTGTCGAGGTCTATATGCCCGCACCAGGGCGTGTTGTTTTTCCAACACAGACAATGACCCCGAGCCGCCCCCCACCCGACTTCCCCCAAGGGCTCTGGGAGCTCTGACGGTCAACCCTGTCCGTGCGGACTTCTCGGGCGGCTCGCGGGG
>NW_024418901.1:0-4870 GCF_014898765.1 Herpailurus yagouaroundi
ATTATTACCATTCCTATTTTATGGCTGAGGAGACAGAAATGGAGAAGTGACATTACTTTATCAAGAACACAAATCTAATAGGTAGAGGGACAGGGTACATACACAGGCTAGTCTGGCTATACTCATAATCACCACTCTCTATTGCCATTTCAACTTTGTGCTGAGGGTGCCTCTACTGCCCACCAGACTCCTCTTACCCTTATGGTGTTTGTTCTCACACTTTTCTGAAATTTGGCCACAGATTCCACCCTCACTCATCTCAAGTATTTTTTGTAGCTAGCTTTATAGTGGGGATGAAATGGCTTCCATTTCTTCAACTGATGTAAATTAGTGGATATCTATTCCAGACAGACTATAGAAGGGGAGATGGCTATAGTTAAGCCTCAGATCGGGCATTATGTGTGTATAACCAGTGATCAGAGAAACTTGTTATCTAAGTCCTCCTACTGCAAACCCAAGGGCCAGGGCTCTAGGGGACCACATGTCCTAGTAGCTATATATTGATCTGAGATGTGTTGGATCAATTGGCATCACCCTCCTCACTCGTGTAAGAATATCACTACTGCATCCGCAATTTTGCCTGCTAACCAAGCAGAAAATTTTAGGTCCATAATAATCAGGCTTATTTACATTTTCTCCTTATAGAGACATTTCAAGAACCAGGATCCATTCCCTGCCTAGCTATGGCTTAGAAAATCTTAAGAAGCTTCGGGCCAAGTCAACATACAACTTGAAAAAGCTTCCCAGTCTGGAGAAGTTTGTCGCACTCATGGAGGCCAGCCTCACCTACCCTAGCCACTGCTGTGCCTTTGCAAACTGGAGACGGCCAATGTGAGTCTTCCCATGTCCATCCCTTGAGCCCCACTTGGGAATTTCTACAATGCAGAACTTGGTCCATAACTTCCACGTATCTGCAGCATGAAGAGAATCCACTTGTAGAGAGACCTCGCTGATGAAAGACCTTAGGCATATTCTAGATTGCAGCTTCAGTATTGTGAAGGGTTTCTCATTTTCTTGAAAATGGGCTCACAAGAGAGAGCTACCCACATGGTAGAGGACCTTCCCAATATTAAATGAAGTAACATGAAAAACACCGAGCATAATGCCTGACTCATAGCTGATGTTTAATGAACATTTGTCCCCCTTTTCCTTGGTACCAATATGGATTTGTCCTTCAAGTCTCCAACTCTGCACCCTATAAATGTCCCAGGGACCATCATAATCAACTTTGGATGGGAGAAGCGTAAATGCCATTCAAGTGACTGATGCACCCATCCACAATATATCCTAACCACTCAAGGCTCCCTCATCCATCTTTGGATCTTAGCACATCACAGGCAGGACAAGGATTGGGACATCTGTTCACTTTGGCTTTCAAGGTTGGTCAGATTTGAGAAAGCCCAGAAAAGCAGGTAATGCAAACAGAGACAAAAACCAGGAGGTACTGGTTAAAAAGATGAATGAATCATAGAGAGGCTCTGGTAAGAGTGGAGGGGCAATATTTTTGAGATTGCACAAAAATGTCCCAGGCATTTAAAGACTCAACTGCAGATAGAATGTACTGGATATCAGGAGTTCTCAAAGCCCTCCACCTCCCCTGAGCTCACTGACACAATCCACATACAGTTACACTCAGATGGTGCCTTATCACACTCTTGTGTAGTACCCCAGCACTAATACAGCTTCCCTGTGTTGTCATTTCACTGTATAGTATAATCCCCTCTATTGTTCAACCTTTAACACATACTCATCTGCCCATGTAGACATAGCCCCTGCTCAAAATCAAGATAAAACAAAAATGAAACAGATAGTATATACCCTAAAGTGTTTCCAAGGTAACTAGGAGTCCACACTCACACCCATTTGAAGGATTTGCAGAAAAGAGGCTACTTTCAGAAATAGCATGCATCACTGAAAAACTATCCAGAATTGGACACTCCTCACACATTAGCTCCAGGGCCAGGGAATTTCTTCCTAAGGACTAGAATCAGGATGCATAAGGGGTTGGGCTGAAGTACACAAGGTTTGAGCTTTTATATTCCAGATAAGAGTTATTCCAGCGGGGACGAGAAACATACCAATTTACTGGCAAAACCCTGGAACTGAATACCCTTCAGGAAAAAAGTCTCCGAAGAAGTCAGGATCACTATAAGAGCTGCATGTGATATGCTGCCCGGCCTAGTGTTAGGAGTATTGCTCATACTCCTCTGGTCTTGCCACCCCCAGTAGCATAGATGCAGCCTCAGGGTTCCCAACCAGAAATCTTCAAGTCTGTCTCACATTGTCCCATGACCTTTCCTGATTGCCCCCAGATCACCTGGCTCTCACCCTTTCTAGGTCCCTATTGTAATTGACCATCAGGGCCTGTCTGGTACAGCAAAAGAGGATCGCCCCTCTCCTAGGAAGAGATGCCAAAACAGAGTAACAAGTATTGCAGTGGGCCTTTAGCCCTTATATTTAACAAACTCACGCCCACAAACACAAAATAAAATAGTTATATATTCATGAGATAATTGCAGGGTTTTTTTTTTTTAATGGTGTCATTTCATCCTATACCATAGGTGTGGTTTAGTAATGAGATTCAAATTTAAAGTTGTACAATACAATTGTTCTTACAATCCGCATTTAGAAACAATGCCCAAGATGTAAGCATTAAGCCCTTGTGACTGTGAGGTTTTGGCCAAGGACCCTCTCACAGAAAGACTTGGTTAACCACACCCCTCATGTGTCCTTGAACCATTTATCTCTTTGTCATAGTTCAACACTTAGCTTCCAAAGTTATTTTGCTCATTTTTTGATTTCAGTCTTAGGCTTTCTCTTCACAACTAGATTTTAAATTGATTCACTGTGGCATATACATCTAAATACCCACACAGGGCCTGGGCCCCAACATCAACTAAGTAACCACCTTCATCTGTCTTGGTATTGCTCTTATTTGCTAAGGTCTCATTGCTGGGTCCCGTTAAACTTTGCACCTTTATCTCCTGTAATTCTTACAAAGCAATAGTATTTTTATTCCCTCCTCACAGAGGCAGAACCTGAGCCTCGGAGACAGTACATAATTTGACCAACACCCACCCAACTCAGATCCAAACCCTTTTCTTGGTTTCCAAACTCAAGCTCTGGGCCACTCCACTACACACTTTGCAACCATCAGCTCATTAATTTATTGGGGTTCAAGAAAACTATTTTTTAAAAATGACCCTAAACTGATCTCCCAACTCTTTATGATGCTTATTATTTGCTAAGGTACTGCAGAAGAAACACTATATTCCCTCATTTCTATTTTTGTTTCTATTCTTCTCTAAGAGACATACATTGTTTACATTTTCCACATTCATGTGGCTGATCACTTCTGTTTCAGGAAAGGGAAGCATCAATATTTAAAATATGTTAGTAGCATTATTGACAGTAAGAATCTTCACAGAAGCCAAGGCAAGCCCCAGGAAGTGAAGGCTGACTCTAGATGGTTAAGTCAGATCTGTTTCAATGAACGGAATTGCCATCTGTAGACACCAGGTTACTTACTTTCTGTTCTTAAAATCGTGCTGCTGCTAATCTAATGACAGGGTTTAGGAGTCACAAGTTAGATGAAGGACCAAGTGATTCTCTTATCCCCGCTGCCCCCACCACCACCACCCCGCCAGGCCCATCCCTTGCCTCATCTTTCTTGTTACATCTCTGACTGAACCAAAAAATTTTCTGGCATTTTCAATTACATGTATGTTCATTGTTTTGCTCCTTTTCATGCAACCTGTGAGTGCTGGGAGAAGCCCAACCAGTCTCTAACATGAAAGACAACACATTCTCCAGGAAGTGGTGGGGGGGGAGGGGGGCGGGAGGATCCCTTGGGCCAATGGACAATGACTTTCTGGCAATTCAATTCACTTCCCAGAGGGGAGAAACAAAAGGAGAGGGTTCTCCCTAACAGCCCCTTCTCAGAGGTTGATGGAGAAAAATTCAGTCCATGTATTGCAGAACACTTAGCCAGGACCCCTCCCTTAGTATCAAATGCAACCTTTACTTCCTCCACTCCCCCAGCTACTCTCTCCTTACAGCAATTTCTTTAAGGGTTTAACACCCACTTCCCTACTCACATGAGAGTATGAGAGAAACAAAGTCCCTTAACATTGCTGTGAGTTTGCTTTTCAGGGAACCAGAGCAGAAGGAAATGGTATGTGTTTATATGAAATTTTTTCCATCCAAAAAGAGACCCAGTGTAAAATATCTCCTTTCCCTAAGGCTTTGCTTTAAAACAACTATTACCCTATCTCTACATGCACTATCCACCCATATGGGTAGAATAGTTATCATCTGCTTTTCATTCAAATCCCTGCTGTAAGCACCTCTATTCTGTTGTCTAGGCCTCTTGCTCATTTGGCTTTAGCAGAAAAACTAAGAGAGAAAAGTAAGCCCAAGAAAGGACAGCTCCCCAGGGAGCAAGTTATAATCTTGGAATAAATTAGACACCCCCCCTCACAATCTATGTTTGCTCTCCCCGCACTTACTATTTAATATGACAGCCCAGGTTTACCTTGCAGACCACTATATACCCGAGGCCTATTGTGGCTCCTGGGAAGTGAGCTAATAGAGAATAGGACCCTCAGTAACATCTCAGACAAATCAGCAGACCTCTCACTAGCCTGAGTACCAAAGAGCCAGGGAAAGGTGTTGGTTGGGAACTGACTACAGATTCTGCTTTTCTACCTTATGTAGATATATACATATGAGAGGGAGGGGGAGGGAGGGGGATGGGGAGGGGGAGGGGGAGAGAGAAAGAGACAGAGAGAGAGAGAGAGAAAGAGAGAGAGAAAGAGAGAGAAAGAGAGAGAGAAAGAGAGAGAGAAAGAGAGAGAGAAAGAGAGAGAGA
>NW_024418902.1:0-13605 GCF_014898765.1 Herpailurus yagouaroundi
GGCCTACGCCAGCCGACTCCATCTTGTGCTGTGTCCTTCACCTTGACCATGCCTCCTCCCCTTGAGAAACCTCCTGCTCACCTGTTCAAACTTCCCGATCAAAACATGCCTGGCGACCTGAGTAACAGGACTCCGACCCTTCCCCAGCCAATAGGCTGAGACCACAGCCATTACCTCACCAACTGCCCCTAGGCCCCAATAAAACCTTTGTGCTTTTGAAACTGGCTCTCTCTTTCCCGGTATCTCACCGCTGTGTGGGTGCAGGTAGGGGATTGAGCTCAGCTAGCTTGAATAAAGGCTCTTTTGCTTTTGAATGGGACTCAGCTCCCTGGTGGTCTTTGGGGATCACGAATTCTGGGCATAACAATCTCTAACAGTTAACCATTTGTTTTCTTTCCTTTCCTTTGTCCTTGGGCAGCCAGGAGAGCCTGAGGAATATCACACATATCCCACCTATGGGATGAGGTGCTAGTTTGTATTTTTCCCTCAGCTTGCCTTATGCTACCTCATCAGTACTACTTACACTAAAAGGTTTTTCACTGTTTATCTTAAAGTCAGTTTTAACTGGGGTCTTGAATTTTATTTGCTAAATCTATCAACCCTAAGAATGACACTTCAGTCCAACACATTCTTTCTACATTCTTTTCCATGCATTGTTTTAGAGTTAATAAATGTGACCTGTATACAAAGAAACAGCCATGGGATTCAGAGTTTTTAAAGAACACTACCCTTAATATGCTTCTGTCACAAGGTCCTTTTGAGACACTGTTTTTACCTCACTGGTTTAATGTGCCATCTTTTTATGATGTGGGTGCAAAAAATTAAGTTAAGGGATGTGTTATTATAAGTGATGTTATTCTCTGTCTACATCTTGTATGTTTGAATTTGAGTTACTCTTTCAGATGCAGCTAGAAGTCAGGAAGTACCTTCTTCCTGACAAGCATTGATGTTCTGGAAACTTTTACAGTCTTTTTTTCTTTTCCATCACTAGACAGTGAATTATGTTATTTATTTTTTAAAAGTCTGTCTTTTGCAAAATCTAAGAATGTTGACAACCTGGAAGAAAATTGATCCATTTTTCTACATAATTGTATTTAACAATTTCTATTAAATTAATGTGGAAATGTTGGGGTTTGGAGCCGATGGCCAAGAATTCTTGAGATGTCTTTGGTCAAAAAGGTGGTTTTGTTATGGGGCACCTGGGTGGCTCATTTGGTTAAGCATCTGACTTTGGCTCAGGTCATAATCTTGCAGTTTGTGGGTTCAAGACCTATGTTGGTCTCTGTGCTGACAACTAAAAGCCTGGAGCCTGCCTCGGATTCTGTGTCTCCCTCTCTCTCTGCCCCTTCCCTGCTCATGCTCTCTATCTCTTTCTCTTTCAAAAATAAACAGTAAAAAAAAAAAAGTGGCTTTGTTAAAGCACGGGTACAGGACCTGTGGGCAGTAAGAGCTGCACTGGGGCTGTGAAGGATGACAGAATCCATACCTTCAAGTTGGGAGAGGGTTGGTGATAGCATAAGTAAGGAATTTTTGAAACAAGGTGTCCAGGAATTTGAGGGAGCTAGCTATTGTTAGGGTAAGGTAATATAATTACTGTCAGGTAAAATTTTAGTCATGATGATGAAGAAACAAAGACAAGCTGAAACCCTGCAAACCTCCCCCACCCCTAGGGTGGGTTATGTGAGACATTCTTAGAGCACTCCTGGCTGCCAAGAACAAAGGAAAGGGAAAAACCAATGGTCAACTGATAGAGATCACAGTCATGCAGGACATGAACCTCCATCAGCTTACAAATATCTTCTTAAATTACAAGAAAAAGGCAATCTTACCAATAACCTAATCTCCAGAAACTTATAGACTCAGTTTCCTGGAGCCCCAACATCACCCTCCCCTCCATAGTGATGTGAGAAACAAAGACAAGAAGGAAATGGTAGGTTAAAGATAAATTTCCTTATAACCTGCAGCCCATTGACAAATACTTGAGGCAGGCAGAGTGTAACATTTCTCCAGGAACTCCCTACTGTCTTAATGTTAATGCCTTACTAGAGGAAAACAAACAAACAAAACAAGCAAACAAAACATTCTTAGTTTGACAATAGCTGGGCTTCCAGTATCTTATGAGTCCTCTTTAGCATATGATAGTCCTTTTGGGAATTTCCCCTTGCTTCCTGAGTATATAATCAGTCACTCCTCACGACCCCAGTGCAGCTCTTTCTCCCCACAGGTTCTGTTCCAATGCTTTAATAAAATCACCTTTTGCACCAAAGACATCTCAAGAATTCTTTCTTGGCCATGAGCTCCAGACCCTACCACCACTCCAAAACCGCATCAATGACACCCTTCAGATGTATATCAGTGGGCCATATATATGCTTGGAGGATGGTTGCTAACATATATTTGGGGGTAGAGATAAAGGAAGTTTCCAAAGGGATTTTTATAAAAGAAGACTTAAAGGATCCTGAAGTCAGGGATAATGTTAGGCTAAGATTGCCTTTTGCTCTTAACAAAGTATTAACATTGAGCCAGTTGAGTTTCCAGAGGAATGTTACTCTGTTTGTTTGAAGGACTTGTCAATGGGCTGTAAGTTGTAAGGAAATTTAATTTTTTCATTTGCCTTTGTTTCCCACATCAAAATGACATTTTAGAATATGGCAAAAGTCAAAAATAAAATGTATGCATTGCTAATCCTTAAATTCTGAGCCCATTTTAATAAGAAATACCTAAGAGACACTTTAAACAAACCCAATTAATATAGAGGGCTTAAATAACACATACACACTGGATATGTTTCTGTAGAACACAGTTGTCCTGTTATTGTGCTATTTTTTTTTTTAAGTAATCTCTACACCCAAGGTGGGGCTGGAACTTACAACCCTGAGATCAAGAGTTGTATGCTCTACCCACTGAGCCAGCAGGAGCCCCTATATTGTGCTATTTGTTAAAATTAGAAATGTGGCCATATGTACAAAGTACATTTTAAAAGAGTCAATCTGTTGCCTCTGCATCATTCAATTTCAAAAAAGTCCCTATATCCAATTAGCTTGGAAACCTTACATTCAGGGTCTAAACACTGCTGTGGTATTTAGGTGGAGATATTTTCTGTACCAGCAACAAGGCACAGGCAGCAACTTGTATCCCCTGACAGATGAGGTGCTTGTTCCTTCCCCTCCTCCCTGTCCCTCACCGCACCCCCTTCCCCAGCGCCCTAACCTCAGGTAGCAGACACGCGGGCAGGGAAGTTGCCTGGCCCAGAGTGAAGAGACGCGGGAGGAGAGAGGGCCAAGTGTCCGGTACCCACACGCTGAGCCCCCAGTTACTTCGGCATCGCTGGCCAGAAGAGGTGAATGGGTGACTTGCTGGGTCTAGGAGGAACCCCTCAGCCTGCTTCACCAGGCCGGGGTATCTGCGAGCTGAGGCCCCAGCCCACAGCCCTGCAGGTAAAGATGGGCTGGGGGCCGGCGAAGACTGCGCAAGCTCAGGCTGGCGGAAAGCGGGGCGCCCTGGCAACACAAAAGGGCTGGGAGAGAGGCTGACTGCTAGGTGGGAGGCGGCGGCGAGGATTCGCCTCTGCGGAGCCCGGAGGCGCTAGGAGTACAGGCCTCACCCCATCTGCACTTCCTTCTGTAGCACAGACCGAGCGCCTGCGGGAAATTGACTGCCTTGGCGACCTTGCGCTGCACCTGGGCACTCACGGAACATGGCGCTCTGTCGCCTCCTGGCCCTGCAGGCCGGATGCCCTCTCTTCCAAGGCAGTGAGCTTACAGACCACGGCCAGGCAGGTCCGGGCGCTAGGAGGTGTAGAGACCCTTGCTTGGTGGGTGTGCAGGCCGGGAGCTGGGCTAGATGAGGAGGAGCTGCCTGGTGACAAATTCTCTCCCTTGGGTCTCATTGTCCCACCCCCACCCTCTCTGGTGAGCTAAGCGCCCAGGGCTCTGGGGAACCACAACCCTCTCCCGTCCTCAGTGTGGGTGGTATGTACTGGTCCCCTCTCTTCACAATGCACATCCAGCAACCACCAGAAACCCCCTGCCTTGGTCCTGGACTGGAGGACTGGAACTGTTATATTCTTATAGGCCCTAAGACATGGAGAGGGGGACCTGGATATGGTGCCTAATTTTGCTACCAAATACTAGAATATCTTTGGTTCAGCTGTTTAATTTAGCTTCATAATTTAGCAAGGAGGATTTTTAATGTCTGCCTCACCAGGTTGAAATAAAATGGTGTCCTCCACTGCCCCCTGCCCCCCAACTTTAGAAATACTTTCCACAGATGCCTGGCTTGCTTAGTTCCTAGAACAGGTGAGTCTTGATCTTGGGGTAGTAAGTTCAAGCCCCACATTAGGTTTAGAGTTTCCTTAAAAACACACAGTTCCACACAGTCGAAGAGAAGAAAAAAGAGAGATCATATCCTAGGCCATAGAAGGAATTTGCCCAGTCAGTAGGACCAGCCAGGTTTCTAGAATCCCATCTGGTACTTTTTACCTGTATATCTGACATGTTCACAGTCATCTTTTCCATCTGTACTCACTTGTATGTATTTACATTTAACTTCATATGACAACCAGATCCAGTATGTATATAAATTAACTTCTGACACAATGTAAACTTCAATTTTGGAGGAGAGGTCACTTGCTGATTTTTCTAGACTTTCTCATTAGTGTATCCCTGGTACCCAGCATAGTGTGGACACACACAGATCTTTACCTCATGAGAATAATTCATGCTATCCAAAAAAGACATTTTAAAATGAATCCAATTAAGATGGAAACAAAAATCAGTGAAAATGTTTTGACTGGAATATCATTTTGAAAAATAGAACCACAGATTATGAAAGTAAATGAATCTTATCTTAGATTTTATAATATTCATATTATAATGAAAATTCCATGCTAGGTTTTTTTGCATTTAAAAATTTTATTTATTTATTTATTTATTTATTTATGTATTTAAATTAGTGTCAAGTTAGCTAACATACAGTGTATACAGTGTGCTCTTGGCTTAGAGAGCAGATTCCCATGATTCCAACCTTATGTACTACAATACCCAGTGCTCATAGCAACAAGTGCCCTCCTCAATGCCCATCACCCATTTTCCCTTCTCCCCCTCCCCCATCCACCCTCAGTTTGTTCTCTGTTTTTGAGAGTCTCTTACGGTTTGCCTCCCTCTCTGTTTGAAACTACTTTTTCCCCTTCCCTACCCATGGTCTTCTTTTAAGTTTCTTAAATTCCACATATGAGTGAAAACATATGACATCTGTCTTTCTCTGACTGACTTATTTCACTTAGCATAATACCCTCCAGTTCCAACCACAGTCTTGCAAATGACAAGATTTCATCCTTTCTCAATGCCAAGTAGTATTCCATCCTATATATAAAGCACATCTTCTTTGTCCATTCATCAGTTGATGGATATTTAGACTCTTTCCATAATTTGGCTACTATTGAAAGCACTGTTATAAACATTGGGGTACATGTGTCCCTGTGAATCAGCACTCCTGTGTACTTTTGATAAATTCCTAGTAGTGCTATTTCCAGCTAATCAGGTAATTCTATTTTTAAGTTTTTGAGGAACCTCCACTCTGTTTTCCAGAGTGGCTACACCAGTTTGCATTCCCAGCAACAGTGCATGAGGGTTTCCATTTCTCCACATCCTCACCAACATCTGTTGCTTCCTGAGTTGTTAATTTCAGCACTCTTACAAGTGTGAGGTGATATCTCAGTGTGGTTTTGATTTGTTTTTTCCTGATGAGGAGTGATGTTGAGCATCTTTTCATGAGCATCTTTGGCCATCTGGATGTCTTCTTTGGAAAAGTATTCATGTTTTCTGCCCATATTTTCACTAGCTTATTTGTTTTTCAGGTGCTGAGTTTGGTAAGTTCTTTATAGATTTTGGATATAACCCTTTATCAGATGTCATTTGCAGATATCTTTTCCCATTCTGTTGGTTGCCTTTTAGTTCTGTTGGTTGTTTTCTTTGCAGTGCAGAAGCTTTTTATCTTGATGAGGTCCCAATAGTTCATTTTTGCTTTTAATTCCCTTGCCCTTGGGGGTGTGTTGAGCAAGACATTGCTGCAGCTGAGGTCAAAGAGGCTTTTTCCTGCTTTCTTCTCTAGGGTTTTGATGGTTTCCTGTCTCACATTTAGGCCTTTCATCCATTTTGAATTTATTTTTGTGTATAGGGTAAGAAAGTGGTCTAGTTTCATTCTTCTGCATGTTACTGTTGACTTCTCCCAGTATGATTTGCTAAGGAGACTGCCTTTTTTCCAATGGATACTCTTTCCTGCTTTGTCAAAGATTAGTTGGCCATACGTCTGTGGGTCGTGTTCTGGGTTCTCTGTTCTATTCCACTGGTGTATGTGTCTATTTTTGTGCCAATACCATAGTGTCTTGATGATTAAAAATTTGCAGTAGCAGCTAAAGTCCAGGATTGTGATGCCTCCCGCTTAGATTTCCTTTTTCAACATTACTTTGGTTATTTGGGGTATTTTGTGGTTCCATACAAATTTTAGGATTGTTTGTTCTAGCTCTGAGACAAATTTTAATTGGGATTGCATTGAATGTGTAGATTGTTTTGAGTGGTATTGGCATTTTAACAATATATATTCTTCCAATTGATGAGCATAAAATGTTTTGCCATTTCTTTGTGTCTTCTTCAATTTTTTTTTATAAGTTTTCTATAGATTTCAGCATACAGATGTTTTACATCTTTGGTTAGGCTTATTCCTAGGTATTTTATGATTCCTGGTGCAGTTGTATATGGGATCGATTTCTTGATTTCTCATTCTGTTGCTTCATTATTGGTGTGTAGAAATGTAACCAATTTCTGTACATTGATTTTTGTATCCTGCGTCTTTGCTGAATTCATGTATGAATTCTAGCAGGTTTTGCTGAAGCATTTCAGGTTTCCCATGTAGAGTAATCGTGTCATCTGTGAAAAGAGAAAGTTTGACTTCTTCTTTGCCAATTTGGATGCATTTCATTTGATTTTGTTGTCTGATTGCTGATGCTAAAGACTTCCAACACTATGTTAAACAACAGTGGTGAAAGTGGACATCCTGCTGTGTTCCTGATCTCAGGGGGAAAACTGTTTTCCCCATTGAGGATGTTATTTGCTGTGGGCTTTTCATATATGGCTTTTATGATGTTTAGGTGTGTTCCTTCTATCCCGAATTTTTTGAGGGTTTTTTATTAAGAATTGATGCTGTATTTTGTCAAATGCTTTTTCTGCATCCATTGACAGGATCATATGGTTCTTATCCTTTCTTTTATTAATGTGACATATCACATTGATTGATTTGTGAATATTGAACCAGCCCTGCAGCCCAGGATGAATCCCACTTTATCATGGTGAATAATTCTTTTTATATGCTGTTGAATTCGATTTGCTAGTATCCATATTTTTTGCATGTATTTTTTGCTAGTATCCCTGAATTTTTGCATCCATATTCATCAGGGATATTGGCCTGTAATTTTCCTTTATAGTGGGGTCTCTGTCTGGTTTGGGAATCATGGTAATGCTGGCTTCATAGAATGAGTCCAGAAGCTTTCCTTCTGTTTCTATTTTTTGAAACAGCTCGAGAAAGTTAGGTATTAACTCTGCTTTAAATGTCCTTTAGAAGTCCCCAGGAAAACCATCTGGCCCAGTATTCTTATTTGTTGGGAGAGTTTTGATAACTGATTCAATTCCTTTGCTGGTTACAATTCTGTTCAAATTTTCTATTTCTTCCCGTTTGAATTTTGGTACTGTGAGGGTGTCTAAGAATTTCTCCATTTCTTGTAGATTGTCCAGGTTGTTGGCATATAATTTTTCATAGTATTCTCTAATAATCGTATTTCTGTGGTGTTGGTTGTGGTCTCTCCTTTTTCATTCATGATTTTGTCTACTTGGTTTCTCTCTTCTATTTCAGAAGTCTGGCTCAGGGATTATCAATTTTGTTTATTTTTTCAAAAAACAAGCTCTTACGTTCATTGATCTAGTCTACCATTTTTTTAATTCTATATTATTTGTTTCTGCTCTAATCTTTATTATGTCTCTTTTTCCTCTAGCTTTGGGGTTTCTTTGCTATTTTGCTTCTAGTTCCTTTAGGTGTGCATTTAGGTTTTGTATTTGGGAGTTTTCTTGTTTCTTGAGATAAGCCTGGATTGCAGTGTATTTTCCTTTTATGACTGCCTGTGCTGCATCCCAAAGGGTTTGGACTGTCATATTTTCACTTTCATTTGCTTCCATATATGTTTTAATATCTTCTTCAATTGCCTGATGGACCCATTCATTCTTTAGTAGGATGTTCTTTAACCTCCATACATTTGGAGGCTTTCCAAATTTTTTTTGAATGGTTGATTTCAAGATTCATAGCATTGTGATCTGAAAATGTGCATGGTATGATCTCAATCCTTTTATATTTATTGAGGGCTCTTTGTGACCAAGTATGTGATCTGTCTTGGAGAATGTTCCATGTGCACTTGAGAAGAATGTGTATTCTGCTGCTTTAGGATGAAAAGTTCTGATTATATGTGTCAAGTCCATCTGGTCCAGTGTATCATTCAAGGCCATTGTTTCTTTATTGATTTTCTGCCTAGATGATCTGCCCATTGCTGTAAGGAGAGTATTAAAGTCCCCTGCAATTACTGTATTATTAATAAGATTGCTTATGTTTGTGGTTAATTGATTTATTTATATGGGTGTCCAAGATGGGGGCATACACATTTCAATTGTTAACTTTCTTGATGGATAGATCCTGTAATTATGATATATTGCCCTTCTTCATGTCTTGTTACAGACTTTTGTTTAAAATCTCATTTGTCTGATATAAGAATGGCTACTCCAGCTTTCTTTTGACATCCAGTGGCATGATAGATGTTTCTTCCTCCCCTCACTTTCAATCTGCAGGTGTCCTCAGGTCTAAAATGAGTTTCTGGTAGACAGCATATAGATGGATCTTGTTTTTTTATTTTTTTTTAACATTTATTTATTTATTTTTGAGACAGAGAGAGACAGAACGTGAATGGGGGAGGGTCATGGAGAGTGGGAGACACAGAATCTGAAACAGGATCCACGCTGTCAGCACAGAGCCCAACACGGGGCTTGAACTCATGGACCGTGAGATCATGACCTGAGCCAAAGTTGGATGCTTAACTGACTGAGCCACCCAGGTGCTGCACAGATAGATCTTGTTTTTTCATCCATTCTGGTACACTATGTCTTTTGACTGTATCATTTAGTCCATTTGCATTGAGAGTTATTAAAATATAAGGATTTAGTGTTTTTGCATTATCTGTAGATTTCATGCTTGTGGTTATGTCTCTGGTCCTTTGTAGTCTTTGAAGCATTCCATTCACAGAGTCCTCCTTAAGATCTATTGTAGGGCTGGTTTAGTGGTTATGAACTCCTTTAGTTTTTGTTTGTCTGGGAAAGCCATTTTTCTCTCCTTGTATTCTGAATGACAGCCTTTCTGGGTAAAGCGTGTCCAGCATATCCAAAATATGCATATTGGCTGCATATTTTTCCTATTCAGCACATTGGAGGAGTCCTTGCCAGGAATGAAAGAACCAAGTCCTTGCTGCAGATTACTCATCAAGAGTCCTCAGAACCGCATAACTACAGCTCAATCACTGCTGCCTCCCTCAACTGATGGGAAACGTGGCAGGGATAGGCCAAACCAGAAATCCCTGGATCCTTAAGAAGAAAGTCAGGCTTCCTGCTGACAGGTCCCCTTTGGCTTAATCCCACAGGCATTTCTTACTCTAGATATGACCTGGTTGATAGGAGGCTGCGTTGGGTACTTCAGTCTCAACTTTCTCCAAATCTCATGTGTGGTGAAGAACTCTGGGAATAGTGTCCATGCAAACCCTCTTTCATCAGAAAAGTTCAGGAGTGGCAATGGAGACACACACTGCCAGACAGTGTTCCAGAGGAACATCCTCTTGTTTCAGCTTGGGGGGGGTTGGTGGTGTGCCTGTGATGGTGATAGAGATTTTGCATTGGGCCATTCTCAATTTAGTTTCAGAATGATACGGCCCTCCCCATACCCAGGTTGTGTGAAGGTGCCCAGGGAGAATGGTCATGGGTAGGATAAACCTGAAGTTGGGGGTGGATCCTGCCTCTTGTGTGGGTCAAAGGGGAGGGAAAGTCAGGATCTCTTTCCTCCGTTTCCCCGTGCCCATTTGAATGCGCATCTTTGACTCACCCTGGAGTCATTCCTCTCCAATTGCTGCTTTCCTAACTTGTTCTCAGTTCACACATGGAGACCCTGTGTCTGTTCCTTACAGCAACCAAGATACCTGACTTGGGGGTGACTTGCCAATCTTTTCCAGACCCGATTAATGACTCTCACAGTCTGATGTCCCATAGGACATCTCTTCCTCCTGTCCCTAGCCTTTGGCCGTTGGTGGGTTATACTATCATAGGAATGGGTAGCCACCTGGAACCCCATTCCCAAAGGATGTAGCCACCCTCAATCAAAAGAACAGTCTTGCAATTGCAGCATGCTCCACGACCTGATCAGCACACAAAAGGCCTTTGAATAAATAGTGCACCAAGACCTCATCATGGAAGCACATTCTTCATATCTCAGAGCCATGGTGACCCTCTCGATGGATATGATAGGCAGAAACGTACTAGAAGCCAATGTTTCCCTTCATTTCTTAAAGTAGAATGTGGGCCTCCTGCTCACAGAGCTCCAATGAGTATACTTTGCAGAATTTCTGGAGCCAAAGCCCACAAAAGATGCTTGTGATTCCTGAGCAAGCCAGCTTGAGAATACGTTGTGCCAGAGTCCTTCTAAGCATGAAGAACTCTTGCCCTCATTGTTTCCAGTTTCATGACATTGCTTTATCATCCGTCAAAGTTCATCTTGGGGTCCATGCAAATTTAGTCTTTAGGAGTACTATCTCCAGATTGTAAATGTCCCCTGGGGACCAGCCCTTGTGACTGTGGGACTGGTGGAGCTAATGTGGCTTTGGCCTTTTGGTTTCAGGTCTACATGGACATCCAAAGACCTAGAGCATCGGAAGGGGTCCAGCCAAGAGCTGTGTCAGGAGGCTGGGCCAGATGTATTAGCGGGGAGCTGTCCCCCTTGCCAGGGCCTAGTGGAAATGAAGATAAACATCTTCATTCCACACTGATCGCATTCCCACTGGATGGAAATATTGAATGCCTTTTGGTCATGGCTGTAGCCATATCCTCTCCCTTCTTGTGTTTCTGACTGCCTTTTCATTCACCCTTAGGTGTCTTGGAGCTGGTACTCATTCAGCAGGCACCCTTGGATGAGCGTCGGGTTCCCACTCGGTTCCGTGCTCAATGATAGCCATCAGCATCTGATAGATATCCCAAAGGAGAATGGGCCTTCATACCCTGACCTTGGTGCTTGGCTGTTTGCAGCAAGGGGTGGGGGAGTGGAGCCAGCTCGTCTCTCTTCTCTGATTGATGTGCCTTCCTTCTGAAAAGTAGACAGTTCACGCAGGAGCCCAGGGCTCTGGAAGGTGGTCCGCCCAGAAAGAGCCTCTTAAAGTAAGAGGGCCCCATTGCCCGTCTCCATACTTTGAAGCCACAGCTGGGTGAACCTCCCAGCTATACCACTGTCACTGCTCACTCCACTCAATGTTACAGAAAGCAACAAAGCCAAACAAAACCCATGGTACCCTAAGTCCTTCTGAAGGAAGAAGGCAGGCCTGGTGCTGACACGGCTCCCAGATGGAAACACTAGATGGCGCTGTTGCATAAGCTCTCTGGTGTTTCTTCTTTAGCCAAGTTGACAGGAGCTGGTGCAGGGCACCATAGAATTCCCTTTCAAAGTTCTGAAGCGCTCTGGCCTTCCTCATCCACCTTGATGCATCATTCCTGTCTTGTAGAGACAAGGTTTTTCCTGCAATAAGTTGAGAATCAGCTTCTCAAGGGTCCTATCTTCTGCCTTCCACCTGACAGGCCACTCCCTGTGACTGTGGAAGAGCTTTTGTCACAGGGCCACTTCATTAAATCACTGGGTTTCAGAAATATGCGTCCATTTCGAGACCCAGGGCATTTGAAGGGAGCCAGCAGAGGAAGTTTGGTATATATGCTGGCCGGAGTCTTGGGCAGGGAGCTGGCTTCCTTATGGGCTGAGGGCAAATGAAGCTAAAAATCTTCTTTCAAAGTGGATCCCTGTTCTCACTTGAAATGGTGAGTTTGGCCCACCTGGAGCAAACTTTTCTTCCCCTTGCTATGTTTTTGAGAATGTATTTTTTTTCCTTTGTTGGGTGCCATGGAGCCATCACTCTCTCAGGTGGCAAATCTGGCTAGGCTGCAATCTCCCACTGTGTTCCTGTGCTCAGTGAGAGCTATCAGACTCTGCCCTAGAAAAGGAAATAAGGCCTTGAGTCCCTTTGTGCCTGGTGCTTGGCTTGATGTGCCATGGATGGTGAAGGGGAGCCAGCTTGCCTCACTGATCTGCATGACTGAGGTGGCTTCATTCTGGGAAGCAGACAGTTTGCATATGGACAGTATGAGTGAGGATGGGGTCAGCATTGGAGGAGCCCTTGCTGGGAAGGAGGGAACCAAGTCCTTGTTGCAGATTCCTGAGCAACAGCCCTCAGAACCCCATAGCTACAGCTCAAACATTGCTGCCTCCCTTGACTGATGGGAAAAGTGGCGGGGATAGACCAAGTCAGAAATCACTGGCTCCTTAAGAAAGAAGGAAGGCTTCCTGGTGACAGGGCACCCAGGTGTAATCCTCCAGAGTTCTCCCTTAGCCTAAGCCCACATGCCTTTCTTATTCTGGATACTACCTGGTTGATAGGAGACTGTGCTGGATACTTCATTCTCTAGTTTCTCTGAATCATGTGTGATGAAGAATTCTGGCAGTGTGTGTCTCCATTGCTGCCCCTGAGCCCTTTTGGTGAAAGAAAGTTTGAATGGAAACTATTCTGAGACAATGTCTCAGAGTAATATCTTCTTCCTTCAGCTTGGGGGTTTGGTGGTGTTTTAGTGACGGTGATAGAGGTGTTGCATTGGGCAGTTCTCAATATCTTTCCAGAATGATGTGGCCCTCTCCAAACCCAGCACATATGCAGATGTCCAGGGAGAATGCCTCGTGGGTAGGCTAATAAGGCAGAGGTTGGAGGTGGATCCTGCCTCCTGTGTGGGACAAGGGGAAGGCAAAGTCGTGGTGCATTTCCTCGGTTTCCCCTATGCCTATTTGAATGCACAGCTTTGACTCACCTTATTGTCATTCCTCTGCCATTGCAGCTTTCCTAAGTTGGTCTCAGTCCACACACAGAGACCCTGTGTCTGTCCCCTACACCAACCAAGGTGCCTGGAGTGGAGGTGAGTTTCCAAGCCTTTCCTGAGGCAACGTGGGACCCTCAGGGTGTGATATATCAGAGGACACCAAGCCCCCCTGTCCCTGAGTCCTCACTGCTGAACAGGCCACAGTATCAAGGGAATGGGTAGTCACATGGCCCCTGCCCCTAATGGATGGAGCTACCCTCATTTGCATGAACAGTCTGTGCATGTGCCGCATGCTCCATGACCTGATCAGCACATAAAAGGCCTTTTGAATATACACTGCACCAAGCCCTCAATCCCACCTCTTGATCATCACATGGAAGAAATTTCTTCATATCTCAGAATCTCT
>NW_024418903.1:0-9515 GCF_014898765.1 Herpailurus yagouaroundi
TGACTCCAAAGGCTCTTTTCAGAGCCACCCACCTTCTCGGGGAAAGACGCTGTTCGTTTTCTCTATTATGGTTCCTAGTTTGCCTTTGGGGTTTTTCTTTCAGTACACTGAATTCTTTTGTGAAGCACAAGTGACCTTTCCTTTTCTTTTTTAGTTAGACGATAGAGTAGTTCCTGTATAGTTGGGTAGAAGAACGTAATGGGAAATGGTGTTACTTGGCTTATAGAGGACCTCCCTTGAAACTGGCTTTGGCTTTGCTGCGTAGAATTGAACGTGTGCGTTGCTAAGTCGTTAACGTTGAGAAATGCTGTGTTTGTTTTCATTAACTTATTTATGCTGGATAAGGAAGTTGTCAGGTTAACAAAGGTGCAACCAACTATCTGGTTGGTGTTCCCTATTGGTAAAACGGTGGTGGTACTTCAGTCTTTCCATCATGTGCTTTAGAGTTGTGAACTAAAAAGGATAACTTTTAGTTTTGGTTCTGACAAACTCATTGACTCGGTATCCCTGATTCACGAGCACCTGCTCTTTTTTTTCTTCATTCATGGGAAGATTTAAGCGGATTTTGATACCTAGTAACCGTTAATGCTGGTGCAAATCCTCAAAATTACCTAATACATGGTCGTGATGAGAATTATTAGAAAAGCTTGTCCAATTTGAAGGCTATTTCCACAGAATGGGTACAACATATGCGTAATTTCTGAAGCAGGAGAGTGTAAAATGCTAGCCGAGTAGAAAGCCCCAATATGGCTGGGAAAGTGAAAAGGAGTTAGATTGGCTTGAGAGTTTGTTCTCGGTGTTTTGGGAACTCTCGGATTGTTTTAGGCAAGGATCTGCACACATGACCTCATTAGCCTTAACGAATACTCTGGGGGCATTGTAAATGCCCCCTCTCTGTAAAGAGAGACTTCATACTATTCATACTTTCTGATCTGTAATAAACTTCTGCCTGCTGCTCCTTACAAAAAAAAAAAAAAAGTACTCTGGTTGCTTAGTGGATCTAGATTCTAGGTTGTCCGTAGTAGAAGCAAGAAAACCAACTACTAGGCTATATAGCAGTGTTGTGAAGTAGAGCAGTGATTACTAAAGTCTGGTCTCAGATGAGCAGCGTCAGTATTACCTGAGAATCAATCAAAAATGAAAATTTCAGGCCCCAGTAATCAGTGTTAACAGGTCCTCTGGCTGATTCTGATGGTTGCTAAAGTGTGAGAACCACTGGTAGTCTAGACCTGTTGGATTGGAGTACAATGATAATGTGATGGTTAAATATGTTGGAATTAGGATTAGATTTTGGAGGTAAAAGTGATAGGTTTTGGTGAGGAATAAGATGTAGTTAAAAGCAAAAACCCTAAGTTTTTTATTTGAACATCTGGTGCTATTAATGAGGATGAATATTGGGAGGAGGTATGGCTTTTGGGGCACTGAAAAGTGATCTAGAGTTCTGAGTCAAATTTGAGAAGCTTTTAATATTCAGGTGGATATATGGCGTTGGCAATTTGAGAGTGCATGTAGTACTCAGGGAAAAGAACACAAACACAGAGGAATGGGGATGAAGGACTATCACCTTAAAGTATTCTTCCAGACTATTTCTCCTTGACTCCTTAATGTATTCTTTAAAAATATATATATATATTTTTGAGAGAGAAAGACAGAATGTGAGCAGGGGAGGGGCAGAGAGAAAGGGAGACACAGAATCTGAAGCAGGCTCCAGGCTATGAGCTGTCAGCACAGAGCCACATGGGGGGCTCAAACTCACCAGCTGTGAGATCATGACCTGAGCTGAAGTTGGCCGCCCAACCGAGCCACCGAGGTGCCCAGCTTTAATGTATTCTTGAAAATGTTATTTCTTCTTATGTGTTTGTCATGAAATACAACTTAGTAGTTGATAGTCCTATAATAATATTACTGTAGCATTTATTTTTTTATTCTGTTTTTCTAATAGCGTCCTGATTTTCATTAAGGAATCCACCTAATCCCTTATGTGTTTCTCAGATTGGACTGTCTATTGTAATCACCTGGAGAACTTTAAAAAATACTGATGCTTGGATGACATCCCCAGAAATTCTTATCTAAGTGGTTTGGGATCTAACAGTCTGCACTTGGGTGATTTTTTTTTTTTTAATTTTTTTTTAACTTTTTATTTACTTTTGAGACAGGGAGAGACAGAGCATGAACAGGGGAGGGTCAGAGAGAGGGAGATACAGAATCCGAAACAGGCTCCAGGCTCTGAGCTGTCGGCACAGAGCTTGACGCAGGGCTCGAACTCACGGACCGCGAGATCGTGACCGGAGCCGAAGTCGGCCGTTTAACCGACTGAGCCACCCAGGCGCCCCTGCACTTGGGTGATTTTTAAAAAGCTCTCCAAGTGACTTTAACGGGCAGGGAAATTTGAGAACCACTGTCACATGTGTTCCCCAGACAACAAATCCTACAGGGTTGGCCTGATTGGTTGGAGTGTAATCCCAGCCCCCTTTGCACATTGATTAGTTCAGAAATCTAGACCAATCTGATTAGCACAAACATTTCAGAAATTGAAGTAACTGAGTAAGGGAATGTAGATTGCTTTTATCTTTTGGGAAAGAAGTTTCTTTGAAGGGCAAAGGATGGAGTGCTCTGGGGTGTGAAGGCAAAGAAGAATTGTAGACAACACTAGAAGAAGGAACATCTTCAGGGGAGGATCAGTGTTCTGAGCCACTCCTGGAATTCAGCCAACCTTGGAGCCCTGCTGTACCTTCGGATATCCGGCTAAGCCTGTTTGTCTGATGTATTTTATTTCACCTACTTTGACTCTTGAAATATTTGAGAAATAATAGCACATAATTTCCCAGCATAAAAGATGATAGGCCTTTTGTCCTGAAAGGTCTCAGAGGATAAATAGGGTAGATAAGAAAAAAATAGAGGGGCTCCAAACTACATGTTTGGAGTAAGTCTCCAAGTGTTAAAATCAGTATGTGACCAGGGCCAGAGGTTAACATTACCATCAAGAAGGAATGTCTGAGATTTAAACAAATCACAGATGTGATTTTAAAACTTAAACAAGGGGTGCCTGGGTGGCTCAGTCGGTTGAGCGTCCGACTTCCGCTCAGGTCATGATCTCACGGCTTGTGAGTTCGAGCCCCGAGTCGGGCTCTGTGCTGACAGCTCAGAGCCTGGAGCCTGTTTCAGATTCTGTGTCTCCCTCTTTCTCTCTGACCCTCCCCCGTTCATGCTCTGTCTCTCTCTGTCTCAAAAGTAAATGAACATTAAAAAAAAATTTTTTTTAATAAAAATTAAAAAAATAAAATGTAATTCTATTATTTAAAATTGTAGTATTTGTATTAGTTTTTTAGGGCTGACATAACAAAGTACCATGAACTGAGCGACTGAAAACAACAGAGATTTATCCTGCCATAGCTCTGGAGGCTAGAAATCTGAAGGTGCTGCTAGGGTCCTGTCCCTCTGAAGGCTCTCAAGGAGAATCCTTGCTTATTTTTCACCTTGGGTAGCCTCAGCTATTTTTTGATACGTGACAGCATAACTCTGACTTCTGGCTCAGTTTTCTTCCTGTGTTTCTACATCTTCATAGGGACACTGGTCACATTGGATTAGGGTCCACCCCGATGACCTCATTTTAAATTGATTACAGGCATATGTCATTTTATTGTGCTTTGTAGATAACTGCATTTTTTACAAACTGAAGGCTTGCAGCAACACTATATGGCGGAAGTCTGCGCCATTTTCCAACACCATTTATTCACTTAGTGTCTCTGTCACGTTTTGGTAATTTCACAATATTTCAGACTCATTATTATATTTGTTATGGTGATTGCGATCAGTGATTACAACTTGCTGAAAGCTCATGTGATAGCATTTTTTGGCAATAAAATGTTGTAATTAAGGTGTATGTATATCAGGGTTTTTTTTTTTGACATAATGCTATTGCATACTTAATAAAATACAGTATAGTGTTAACATAACTTTTATATGCACTGGGAAACCAAAAATGTCATTGGATTCGCTTGCGGTAGTCTGGAACCAAACCCACAGGATCTCAGAGACATGCCTGTACATCTCTGCAAAGACCCTATTTCCAAATAAGGCCACTTTCTAAGGCACTATGGAGTCATATTTCAACATCTTTTCAGGGGACACAATTCAACCCATAACAGCAGTCAACAGCTGTGGTAAGCTGAATATGGCCCCCAAATATGTGCACATCTAAATCCCTAGAATCTGTGAATATTACATGGCAAAGGGGATTTTACTGATATGATTTGGAAATAGGAAAATATCCTCAATTCTTTGCGGGAACCCCAAATGTAATCACCAGGGTCCTTATCAGAGTAAAGCAGAAAGCCAAGAAGGGAAAGAAGGTGATAAAAGCAGAGAGAGATTTGAAGATGATGTGATGCTGGCTTTGAAGAGGAAAGAAGGGACCAGGAACAAAAAAAGCCCCCTCTAGAAGCTTTTCAAAAATGTTTGGAAATGGATTCTCTCCCTAGAGCTTTTGGAGAGAGCAGTCTTGGTTTCCACTTGGTGAAACTGATTTTGTACTTCTGACCTCCAGAAATGTAAGAGCATACATGTGTGTGTTTTAAGCCACAAAGTTTTTAATACACTTAGGTGACCTTAAACAACACACTTGAACTGTACGGTTCCATTTGTACACATATTTTTCGATAAATACAGCACAGGGCTCAAAATACATTTTCTCTTCCTTATGATTTTCTTAACATTTTTTCTTTAGCCTACTTTATTATAAGACAATAGTATATAATACATATAGCATACAAAATATGTGTTAATGACTAATGTTATTGGAGAGGATTCCTTCCAGCCAACAGTAGGCTTGGGGGAAATCAAAATTCATTTGCAGATTTTTGACTGCTCAGGGGTCAGTGTCCCAAGATCCTTGTTGTTCAAGGGTCAATTACAAGTTGTTACGTCTGCAAAGACTTTCTAATTAAGCCATAGGAAGTTAATACAACAACTATATTATAGGATATTTTTTGACAATTGGAGAAATTTGAATATGGATTGTGTGTTATTTAATATTAAGTCATTATTAAATGTGTTGTATGTAATAATGGTATGTAATTATATAGGAGAATGTCTTTATTTTTAAGGGAGACATGCTGATGTGTTTAAGGAGAAGTGTCAAGATGCTTACAATTTACTTTCAAATTGTTTAGAAAACATGTGCATGAAAAGTGATGAAGCAGGGCACCTGGCTGGCTCAGTCCATAGAACATGCGACTCTTGATCTCAGGGTTGTTAAGTTTGAGACCCATGTTGGGTGTAGAGATTAATTAAAAATAAAATCTTAAAAAAAAAGGTGATAAAGCAAATGCAGCAAATAGTAACAATTGGTGAATCTAGATGAAGAAATGGTTGAACATCCACAAACTTTTCTATAGGTTTGAATTCCCCCCTCCTTCAGAAATTTTTTAAAAGTTACAATTAAAGACTTTAAATACTACAGAAACAGCTTTCATAGACATCCCATTTTGTTTGTGCAGTAAATCTGTTAACTGATACAATTTCTTTAAAAAAATTTTTTTAAATGTTTATTTACTTTTGAAAAAGAGAGAGGTGTGAGCAGGGGAGAGGCAGAGAGAGGGAGACACATAATCCAAAGCAAGCTCCAGGCTCTGAGCTGTCTGCACAGAGCCTGGCACGGGGCTCGAACCCACAGTCCGCAAGATCATGACCTGAGCTGAAGTCGGACACTTAACCGACTGAGCCACCCAGGCGCACCCTGATACAATTTCATCATGAATGTGTAAGATTTTTCACCTCATCAAAAGGCTTATGAATGTTTGACGGTGATCATATACTAACCAGAACTTTGAATGTTACCTGTTTATCATACTTGCTATAGTCATTAGTGGTAACAATGACTTAAGTGATAGCACCAGTCCAAGGATGCTCAAATGACATGGGCTTAGACATTTGGTTATTCTGTCTTCTAAAATCTGAGGTTGATTGGGGCGCCTGGGTGGCGCAGTCGGTTAAGCGTCCGACTTCAGCCAGGTCACGATCTCGCGCTCTGTGAGTTCGAGCCCCGCGTCGGGCTCTGGGCTGATGGCCCAGAGCCTGGAGCCTGTTTCCAATTCTGTGTCTCCCTCTCTCTCTGCCCCTCCCCCGTTCATGCTCTGTCTCTCTCTGTCCCAAAAATAAATAAACGTTGAAAAAAAAAAATTAAAAAAAATAAAATAAAATCTGAGGTTGAAAGTGGAGTTGGATAGGGGAATTTAGTCACATCCTGAGACCACAGCTAAGTAACTTTCAGGGAGAAAATGTATCTTGATGTGTTATAGTTATTCTAAGTGCTTTCAAAAAGAAAGGGTAGATCATCTACAACAGAGCAAGAGCCAGGCTTTATACACCTAACCCCTTTCTCTTCCCTGAACTCCAGATTCTCATATATCATATTCCTGTTTGGGAATTTAGTATTTCCTTTTTGATATTTCCACTTGGATAGCTACCGGGAGTCTCACAATTTTTGTCCAAAACAGTACTCTTGGATTTCTCCCTCCAAATCTCTCATCTCTCATGTCAGTAAATAGCAGCTCTTTCTAAGTGCTCTCGCCAAAAACCTGCAATTAATCTTTTATTCTTCTCCTGTCATAACATTCAGCTCATCAATTTAAAAATATGTCCAAGATTATCAAATACATTTGAATATATTATCAAATATATTCAAAATGTACCAAAATATATCTTAACTACTTCTCAGATCTCCACTGGTACCACCTCTCTCTCTCCTGAACTACTACTGTAGCCTCTTTGAAATTCTCCCTGCTTCTACTCTTGTTCTCTTATAGTCTATTTTTTAACATAGCATCCTGGATGAGCTTTAAAAAAAAAAAAAAATCAAATAATGTCATTACTCTGATCAAACTCTCCAAAGGCACTCCAACTCCTTTATGACAAAATCTTTGCCATGGCCTATGAAGCCCCCATGATCTGTCAACTACCTCTGTGATTTTTTCTCCTTGCAGATATTTCCTTTGTGGACTGTGCTTCAGCCACACTATTGCTTATTGCTTATTCCTTAAACTCTCTAAACTTGTATCTGCCTCAGGGGCTTTGCACTGGATTTTAGAATACACAGTTCTTAGAATACTCTTCTCTAAGATAGCCTATGGGTATCTTACTTTCTTCAGGCCTCTGCTCAAATATTAACAGATCAGACCTATTGTCCACACTCCTTTCCATATTCTGTGGTACTTCATAACACATACATTCCCCTGAATATTATATTATTATGCATTTCTTTCATTTTTTTGTTTTCAGCATCCATTAACTAAAATATAGCTTTATGTGGACAGCGACTTTTCCTTCTCTGTTTACTGCTGCACCCCCAGCATGTTTTATTTATCTGAGGGTGCAAAATGTGTTTTTTCCCCCTCTCCCTTATTGCAGGAAATTGTGTGCAAAAATACTCCTAGTGGAGCCTGAACAGGATATTTGTTTTGCTTTCACACCGGTGCTAAAGGGAACTATTGATAGGTAATACAGTTATAATGAGTCACCTCCACTTTTAAGAATTTGCTGTTTTCTGCTTTCCTACCCATATCTGGAGAATCTTCAGAACCAAAGGTGACCACTCCCTCCCCCACATATAATTACAGTATTTGCCCAACTTCCTGTGTGCCTCTTAATATGTTTTCATTATATTCCTACCCTGCAAATGCAAACCTTCCCCTATTTTCTTTTCCCTTCCCCATCTCCATAATTTACCTGAACTTTTCAAGCTTTGGCCTTCTTTCTAATTGCTTAGTAGATCCATGCAAGACATGTGCAAAAGTAGGGAAATGTTTCCTGAGACCTAAGCATTGGAAAGAAGGGATGGCTTTAGCACAATACTAGGAAATAAGTTACCGTTTTTTAATTGGGCAGGGCAGATAGGACGGTCTGCCAATAATATCTGAGATTTTATGTAGGTACATAAAAAAAGTATATAAGCAAGGGGATGAGCTAGGACACTTGCAGTGTGCTTAATTTTTTTTCAGAAAGTTTCATTTTTGTGCCTTTTAGTACTTTATTTTTTGTTCTCATTTGACCTCTTTAAAATGTGTTTCCAAACCTTAATAAAAGTAGAAAGGCAAAGTCTTATGCTATATTTGGTGCCCTGGATTAATGAGAGAAAAAATGAAGCTAGTTTTGTATGTAATAAATATTATGAATAATTCTGGGAAAAGACAATTTAGGAAAAAGGAAATGTCTGGATGGTAATTGAAAACTGCAAACAGATTGTTACCAAATTAACATGTCAACTACATAGCCAATACGTCGGTTATGAAACATGAATCACCTGGTGTGTCCCAGAGGTTCTCACCCCACCAATCACAGTGCCCCAGTGATTTGGGTTCAGTGGAAGTATGTGGGGGTTAAGGGATAAACCCACTGATTGATTCAGGCTCTAATGGCCTTTGAACTGTTTTAGGAAACACTGCTTTTAAATATCTAACTCAGAAATGGAGAAGACCTTTTTATTCTCTAATATTTAGTGCCCCTGTTTTCAGATAAAAAGAAAATGAACTGCTCTAAGCAAACGGTATTTTTTAATTTATTTTTTAACATTTATTATTGAGAGACAGAGCATGAGCATGGGAGGAGCAGAGAGAGGAGGGGGAGACACAGAATCTGAAGCAGGCTCCAGGCTGAGTGGTCAGAACAGAGCCCAAGGTTGAACCCCCGCTCACACATCAGGAGATCATGACCTGAGCCGCAGTCAGACGCTTAACCAACTGAGCCACCCAGGTGCCCCTAAGCACACGTATTTTTAAGGCCTAAGTAGTTTTAACAATGTTTCTGGACATTTTATGATTAACAGGCCCAGATTCTGGATTTATAAACCCTCTTTCCTCCTCCCTTATCCAGGTTGGAGCAAAACTACAATTATGGAGAATGTAGGTTATCAACCTGAGCAAGAAGGGTTTATTATAAATGAGTGGCTTTTGCATTATCTTATTCTGACAGTTTAACGTCTCCAATTTGAGCGGTGAATACGTACCGATTCAGTGTACCTGAAAGAAACACCGTATTGGGGCAAAAAGTTTGTAAACTAGAAATTACTTCAACCACAGAATCAAGATATCGAGGTACCGAGAAAAATTTATTTATGGGTGTTGGGCGTGGTTTCAAAAGTACTGCTTTCCATGTTTACAAACATTAATTTTCCAAAGAAAAAATGCAATTACAATAAACAGATTCAAGCTAATTACCTTACAGCAAACACTCCTTAGCACTAATTTCTATAATCATGAGTGTATTTACACATTGACTGCCATGCATTGCTGACCGCTTCACTGTTAAAGCTGAGTTACTTTTGAGAACAAATACACGTACTCTAGCTCTCCACAATGTTAGAAGAATCAGGTCCAATCTTAGAGTCCTTTCTTGTCATCCAAAGGAAAAGGCTGATATTAAAAAGAATAAATAGCATGGAAAAATAACATTTTGAAATAGGGAAAAACCGCTTCTTTCCCCGAGAAGGTGGGTGGCTCTGAAAAGAGCCTTTGGAGTCA
>NW_024418904.1:0-3002 GCF_014898765.1 Herpailurus yagouaroundi
CTAATTCATGGTGTTTATAGGGTTTGAATTTCTTCTTTTTTTTTTTTTTTGCTAGGGTACCCTTTGTCACCTGTTTCTGCACGTTCCCACGATAACAGACTATGGCGACAATCCTAGCTTTTCTCTTCAACCTCCTTCCCATAAGATGAATATCACGGCAGGCATCTAAATAAAATTCAAACAACACTGCTGCTTGCTTACCCAACATTCGTTTCCCCTTCCTTGTTCTTAACAGAACTGCCATTCCGTACATCTCTCCCCTTCATTTCCTACACACAGCCTAGCACTTCAGAGAAAGCCTATCTCATCTGAGCTGGGAGATCCTGATTAGCCTAAACTAGGAACATGCTATTCCCTTTCTCTTTGCTGCTGAGGGCATTGGGGATGGCCATGTGATCCAGTACTGGACAGTGAGATAAGAGATAAGGGAGGACTTGTGGCAAAGGTTTCCTCATTTTTCTGGAAAGCACACTGCTGCTGCATGACGGTGGGCTTAGAACTGCAGTAGCCATCATGCCGCTGGCTGACGATGAGGTCTAGACACAGAGGGGCAGAGTCCAGGGAAGAGAGGGAAAGCCAAGCCGAGGCCTGACACCTAGACCTTCCCATCCTTCAGGTTTCTTGTTACTTTGGCAAATCTTTTTGAATGTATTCTCTTTCCTCTGCGGCCAGGTTGCTTGGAGTAGATAGCACAAAACCCAAAACCATATACCAGCAGTTCTGTTTTCTTTTTCAAAGAATGACTTTAAAATGGGAATTTGAATTGATGGATATTTGGGTTGTTTTTAGTTTGAAGCTATTATGAATAAAGCTGCTGTTGATGTTCACGTAAGAGTCTTTCTGCCATGTTTTCATTTCACCTGGGAGTGGAACGCCTGGATTGGGTGGTAAAAGCATTTTTAACATTAGGAGAAATGGCCAAACTGTTTCCCAAAGTGTTGGATTCCCATGAGCAATGTATGAGTGCCTCAGACACCTCACATCTTCTCCAAAACTTGACATTATCAGTCTTTTTAAATTTAGCCATTCTAGTGTTTGTACGGTGGTCTTGTGTTGTGCTTTTTAAAATTTCATTATTTAGAAGCACCTGGGTGGCTCAATCAGTTGAGCATCTGACCTCGACTCAGGTCATGATCTCACTGTTTGTGAGGTCGAGCCCCGCTTAGGGTTCTGTGCTGACAGCTCAGAGCCTGGAGGCTGCTTCGGATTCTGTGTCTCCCTCTCTCTCTGCCCCTCCCCCACTCATGTTCTGTCTCTGTTTCAAAAATAAAATAAACATTAAAAATAAATAAATAAATAAATAAATAAATAAAATTTCATTATTTGGGGCAAATAATGGAGTTGAACACCTTTCACATCTTCATTGGCCATTTGTATATTTTCTTTTGTGAAATATATCTTCAAATATTTTGTCCATTTTTTTCATTGGATTGTTTGTTCTCTTATTGAGATGCTAGAGTCCTATGTACACTTAGGACAATTAGTCCTTTGTCCAATATATAGAGATACAAATAGAAATACACAGATATAGCAAATCTTGTGTTTTTGAAAAGTTTTTTTTTATTTTGATAACATCTAATTTATGTTTTTTTTATAGTTAGTGCTTTTTGAGTCTTAAGACATTACTGCCTAACCACAAATCACAAAGATTTTCTCAAATGTTTTCTTCTACAAGTTTATATATTCAAAGCCATAGAGAAATCTCAAAAACATTATGCTCAATAAAAGATGGAGACAATAATGACTACACATTCTCTGATTCCATCTGTATCCATTCCTAGAACAGGAAAAACTAATCAACAGAGAAATAACAGATCAAGCAGAATGGAACTTTTTAGTGTAATGGAAACAGTATATATCTTGATTGCAGTGGTGGTTACAAAGGTATATTTGTCAATGCACAACCACACTTAAAATGAGTACACTTTGGAGAACAGACTCCAGAAATACACTCATATTTACATGGTCAATTAATCTTCCACAAAGGAAGAATATACAATGGGGGAAAAGATAATCTCCTCAATAAATGAATAGTCACATGCAAAAGAATAAAACTGGACCATTTTTGTATACCAGATACAAATGTAAACTCAAAATGGATCAAATACTTAACTATAAGACCAGAAACCATAACACTCCTGAAAAAAACATAGGCAGTAAGCTCTTAGACATTAGTCTGAGCAATATTTTTTGGATCTGTCTCCTTAGATGAGTACAACAAAAGCAAAAATAAGCAAGGGCACCTGGGTGGCTCAGTAGGTTGAGCATCCAACTCTTGATCTTGACTCAGATCTCAGGGTTCATGAGATCAAGCCCCATATCGGGCTCTCTACCGGCAGCGCAGAGCCTGCTTGGGATTCTCTGTCTCCTCACCCTCTGCCCCTCCCCTGCTTGCACTCTCACTCTCAAAATAAATAAATATTTAAAAATCAACAAAAATAGGGGCGCCTGGGTGGCTTGGTCGGTTAAGCGTCCAACTTCGGCTCAGGTCATGATCTCACAGTCCATGAGTTCAAGCCCCGCGTCGGGCTCTGTGCTGACTGCTCAGAGCCTGGAGCCTGTTTCGGATTCTGTGTCTCCCTCTCTCTCTGCCCCTCCCCTGTTCACGCCCTGTCTCTCTCTGTCTCAAAAATAAATAAAAACGTTAAAAAAAAATTTTTTTAAAAAAACAACAAAAATTAACAAATGGGATTACATCTAAATAAGAAGTTTTTGCTAATTACAGAATACCATCAAAAAAAAAAAAAAAGAAAAAGCAGCCTACTCAGAGTAGATATCTGCAAATAATATAATTGATAAGGGGTTAATATCCAAAATTTATAAGAAACTCACACAATTCAATATCAAACAAACAAACAATCCAATTTAAAAATGGGCAGAGAGGGGCGCCTGGGTGGCGCAGTCGGTTAAGCGTCCGACTTCAGCCAGGTCACGATCTCGCGGTCCATGAGTTCCAGCCCCGCGTCAGGCTCTGGGCTGATGGCTCAGAGCCTGGAGCCTGT
>NW_024418905.1:0-4736 GCF_014898765.1 Herpailurus yagouaroundi
AATTTGGGTAATGGTTTCTTTCCTTATTCTGGCTATTGTTCACTAAGGGATGAGTTATTAAAAGCATTGAGATTACTCATTGGAAGTATGCTAAAATAAAAACCAATAGATTATTTTTCCATAATGTTAACATTTAAAAATGTATTCATTTATTTAATATTATTAATATAAAATTTATAAGGAAAAAAATTGGTGAATTATAATTGATTGATTTTCTAAAACCTGAAGTTTAAAGTCACACTTTAATTTTTATAAAAGGCCAAATCATGATAGCTTTAGAGCTGAGTACTGCTTCAATGAATTAAAGCTCTTAGACCAAAGCCAGTTTGCTGCCATTTTGATACCACCCACAAGCTAAGAATGATTTTTACAGATGACCTTTTGCAACCATTTTGATGTCAGGAATACTAACGTTGAAAGTTTATTGAGTGAAGTGTTATCCCAAAAGAAAAGAGAACTCAATTCTTCTCATTAATCGACGTATTTTTTAATGTTTCAATTATTACTGTTGTATTTTGAATTTTGCTAATAAAGCAATTTGTTGTCTACATTTTGTTAGATTTTCCAAAATGTGTTATGTTCTATATAATGTCTTCATATTTGCCTCTTGTCCTGCAAAGCCTAAAATATTTACTATCTAGTCCTTTACAGAAAAAGTTTGCCAACCTCTGCATTATTTCATCACCAAGTGCTATAGTCACACTAGTACATTATGAGAAATATATATAATATATGGAATATATTTTCTATGAAGCCTGCTCAAAATATCACCAATAATTGTTTAGAAGAAGAATTTTAATTACAATTTTCCTGAACTTATGAAAATCTCTTTTCTTCTGCAGCTCCTATTAAATTAGGGAAATGGAATTTAAAGGTATCATTTTGGTCCACCTATCTGAAAAAGCGTGAAGAATTTCCCGGCTGCTAACTCAGCATATGTGACCACATTCACCTCTGTCTGCCTGCGAGGTAGGTAACTATTGCTGTCATGTGAAGAGAAAGTTGCCCGAATGCCTGACATGAGGCACTTTTCTGGTTATCTCGTTGAAATCCCCATTCCAGTTTCATGCCTTGCTCTGTCTGGCTCCCAAGCCTGCCCTTTATCGTGCTCTCTCCCATTAGTAGAGTGGTTGTTTTGCTTTCCAAATGTATGTGTCTTTCATGTTTCCTAGCACGATTTGTTATCACAGGCTTCTTTTCTATCCCTATCTTACGTGGCCATTCTTACTGTTCTTTAACAACCATTGTCAGTAATCCACACACAGAGAGACATGCATTCATGGTACGGCTTGAGAAGTAAAGGGATTCTGGAATATACGCAGAGGAAAATTAATACTGGATAGAGGTACTGGCAATGAGGTCAAGAAGGCATCTTTGCAGAGCTAGTACACTCTTCCTCTTACTCTCTCCCCTCACCTCTGCTTCCAATCTATGTTCATTTTCAAATGGTCCAACTTGGCCTGGTTTCCTTATCCTTGAAATAAATGGTTTCAGACATACTTTTAAACAACTGAACACCACATGTTTTGTTCTTTTTTTGACTATATAAGACTGACCAAGGAAATTGACTAATATTTAATCATATTTTTCAATTATTTTTGAAGTACTTAACCTTCAAAGTAAATCAAGGAAGAAAAAGAAAATGGTTTTGATTGTATCACAGAAAATGCTTAAAGTAATTTGACAGAAAAGTTGATTTTCTGGGAATTTTTCTAGTGAGTGGTAGTCATTTAATTTTTATGCAAAACACTATTCCAGGGAGATACATCTTTTAAAAGAAAGAAAGGAAAAAAGATGTTTCTTAGACTTAGAGCCTCTAACTCTCTAAGAATTAGGTAATATAATTTTGTGAAACAACCCAAGGCCCAGCACAGGTTAATAAGCAGAAAGTGATTTACAAATGAGAAAATGTTTTAATACTTAGTAGGCAGGAGATAAAGGAATGATCAGAGTATTCTGGCGTTACCCAGGGAAACCAGGAACATCTGCTTTGCTTTGGGCCTATTTCAGGTGGCACAGTGAACAGTTTTCAGGCATAAGCAGGCTACCCATTTCACCCCAGAACTAGTGAACAGTGACCAGGATATTAGAATCTCTATTACTATTAGGCAAATGAGATAAGAAATGCTCACTGGGTGCTTTACAGATAGGGGCTCAAGTACCTGACATCTGCCAGCCATTCTACTGTGTAGACAACGCTAAGATTACAACTTCCTACACAGACTTCAGTGGCTCTGAAACCCAGAGTTAACCCACTTACCGGCCAGGTCCATTGTTTACTTTATATTATTTCCAGCCTGTTTTCCTGTTTGTCCTATTTTCTATATTTTCCTTCCACATTCTGATGAATTTCAAGGAATTTTTTTTAATCTTTGACTCTCCTACAGATTATACTCCATATTGTAAAAGCCTCCTGCATTGTATGACTACCTTCAGACTAAGAAGGAATTGTCAAAAAGGTGAGAAGAAGACCCAGTTCAAATAATACCATGGAATTCTAGGGAAGTTACATTCAGAGAGAGGGTTCAGGGTGTTCATTGCTGCAGATGAAGACTAAGAAAAGAAAGAACATAGGTTTTGACTTATGAAGGCTCCAGCATTGTTTTCCATCCTTTCCCCATTCCTGATGAGTTTTCATGATTCTTCTCTATCTTTGGCATTATGCTCTTTCCACTCCCCATTATCCCACTAACTTCAAACTAAGAGGTTGCTAAAGAGATAGGATCATGGAACTCCAAGGAAAACTTCCTCAAGAGTGAGTATTGGACAGTGTTCATCGCTATAGGGCTTAGAGTTAATGAAAGGGCTGTGAAGGATAGGAGAGAGGTTGAATTGAGGAGCTATTTGGGGGATAGGGAAGATTTATCATCAGTTGTAGAAGAAAAGAAGGACCCACAGGAGAAACATTAGAGATACAAAAGAGAGAAAGAGTTGGGGAGTGGGACAGTGTACTTCTTAATATTGAAGAAAGGTTAGAAAAGCAGAGTCTAAGTGAATTTACTAAAACGTTAATGGAGAGTTGGAATTAAGATGGATGGCTCCCATTTCAGTAAACTAGAAAGTGTTATCAGATTACATTTGTTTAATTGCTCATTCAGTTCGAGTGAGTTGACAGAAATTTATATACTGGTTCAAGAGAACTGACTGAACATTTTGACAGCTTTTGTCTTTCCTCCCTACCAGAATTCTATTGAACTGACACAAGAAATATAAAACAATAATAAATCCATAGCAACTACAGAAAGCAGGCAAGGGGTCTATCAGAAGTACAAATTTCTGGAAGATACAAAGCAAATAGGATAAGACTGATGGCATATCCCAACAAAGCTCCATAGAGATGGAAAAGATCTTCCAAAACAAAAGGAATAAGCCCATGATTAGCAGCTCTAAGGAACTGAGAGGAATAGGCTATGTCTGGTTGGCCAATTAATTACAAGGTGTTAGAACAACTATACCAGCACTCTGCTTTCAAAGTAGCTGATTCTACTAAGTACAGGATAAAGCCACAAACTGGGAAAACTAAATATGATATGAGAGAGTCCAAAGGAGATTTTAATGGGATAGGGTCTCTTCTGATTAGTGGGGTCCCCCAAACAAGGGAATGTGTCCACCAAAAAGGTATGGTATATACACAAGCCAGCCTGTAAGTGTGGCCAACACCAGGGAATCATCTTTTCTGTCAGAACAATGTTCAGGTGAACATTGTCACTTGAAATACACTCCAGGTAACAATATTCAGTAATCAAGATCCTTGCATATAAATATGAGTAGATAACCAAGAACCAAAATTCAAGAATAACCAACACAAGCACAAAGAGGCAAGGAACTCAACAAATAAAACAATGGAACTTTTGTGGAAACAAAGTTAATTTGATAAATAAAGAAAACTTCAAAATTATTCTATTTAATATCTTTAGTGACATGGAGGTAGATAATATTTTTTAAATTTTTTATATTATTTTTTTTTTTTGAGAGAGAGAGGGTGCAAGTGAGTGAGGGGCAGAGCGAGAGGGAGAGAGAGAGAATCCCACTAGGGACAGAGAGGAAGAGAGAGAAAGGGAGGGAGAGAGAGAGAGATAAAGAAGCAGGGCTCACCCAAAGCAGAGCTCGTGCTCCCCTGAGAGGGACTCAAGTTTACGAACCATGAGATGAACTGAAGTCTGATGCTTAACTGAGCCACCCAGGCACCCGAGGTAGATAATAGCTTTTTTGAAAAGCTGCTATGGGGGTGCCTGGGTGGCTCAGTCGGTTAAGCATTCAACTCTTGATTTTGACTCAGGTCATGATGTCACAGTCGTGAGAGTGAGCCCTACAGTGGACTCCATGCTGAGTGTGGAGTCTGCTTAGGCTTCTCTTTTTCCCTTCTCTCTCTCTCTCAAAAGAAATAAACTTGAAAAATTGAAAAAAATAAAAAGCTGCTATGAAAATGAAATTATTAGTGATTTCTTAAAAATCATTCAGGCCAGGAGCTCCTGGGTGGCTCAGTCAGTTAAGCATCTGACTTCAGCTCAGGTCATTATCTCACTGTTCTTGTGTTCTAGCCCCATGTCGGGCTGTGTGCTGACAGCCCCGAGCCTGAAGCCTGCTTCCGATTCTGTGTCTCCCTCTCTCTCTGCCCCTCCCTCCCTCTCTCTCTCTCTCTCTCAAAAATTAAAATAAACATTAAAAAAATCACTCAGGGGCCGCCTGGGTGGCGCAGTCGGTTAAGCGTCCGACTTCAGCCAGGTCACGATCTC
>NW_024418906.1:0-5571 GCF_014898765.1 Herpailurus yagouaroundi
CCCCCCTTGGCCGCGCGGACCCCTTCCCAGACCCGACCCTGACCCCGCCCCGGGCCTGGGCCGCGGCCCTTGACCCCAGACCTGGAACTCGCCGCGGGACCCGGGACCGAAGAAGACCCCGGACCCACACCTTGACCACAGCTCGGATCCTAACTCGGACCTCAGAATCCACAACAGACCGTGGCCCTCACGCCAGACTGGCACTTCAGAACATGATCTCGAGGACTTGGACCTCAGACGCTGGACGTAACCGCTGACTTCTGGATCTTGGTGGAAGTGTCTGACCTGATATTAGTCCTGGACGACATTCCTGAGCCCGGCCTCCAAATAGGACCCCAGGACTGGACCTCGGACCACTGCCTTAGACCACTGCATTAGACTCTGTGACCCGAGATCACAGCCCTGTGGCTCTCTCCACACCCAGACCTTGACACTAACCCCAGACCCCCCACAGGACCCCAGATATAGTTTTAGGACCATGATCTCAAACACTGGTCCCATCCTGGTTACTAACTCCAACCTTGATTCGAACCCCAGACCCAGACCCAATATCAAGAACTCTGAACATGGGAGTGCCTGGGTGGCTCAAGCGTCCTACTCTTGACTTCGGCTCAGGTCATGATCTTACGGTTGTGAGACTGAGTCCCGCATGGGGCTCTGAGCTGGGTGTGGAGCCTGCTTAAGATTCTCTCTCTCCCTTTCCCTCTGTTCTCTCTCTCTCTCTTTCAAAACAAACAAACAAACAAACAAACAAACAAAACGAAGTAACAACAACAACTCACTCTCAACATGGACCCAGGACCAGGACATCCAATGCAACCAGGGACCCAATCTAGACCTAGAACACTTAACAGGTCACCATGAACTTGGGACTTGATAACTGCAGTCAGGCTCCAGGTCTACGCCAGCTCCAGTCCCCACCCCTTCTGTTCTAGACCCAACTCTTGACCAAGGATTTCCACTGAGGATAAAGGACCCTGCACCAACCTCCACCCTTCCTGGACCAGCTTGTGCTTTGCCTGCACCCCATCCCATCTATGGAATCTAATGGAATCATCATGATTCTACAACGTGGGATCAAACCTCTCTCAGCCTAGGAGGACACAGGAGTCTCAGTGGTTCCTGGTAAGGGAAATTCACTGTACGGAGAACACTCAGGGTGGGGAAGGAAGGTCCATGTGTCTCAAAGCAGCGCCCTCTATCTCTATAGAGCCTCTCTCTGTTTTCCAAGGTGACAAGATCCCTTCCTAGTCCCCGGGCACATGGGACTCAAGCCTGCCTCATGCCAGTTTATGAACCTCAGGCCAGTAACCAGAACTCTCTGGCAAAGCAGAGCCCCCTCAGCCCCTCTCTGTGCATTTCTCAGGCTACCGTCTGAGATCAGCACCAGAGCACATCAGGAATAGCAAGGTCCCTTCTCAGTGGGCAACACTACCATCCACCCAGATCCCCAAGTCAGAACTCCAGGTATCATCCTCAACAACTCCCTCGTCCCCTGGCCGAATCTCTCACCACACTCTCTTGTCTGGCCTGAGAATCATCATCTTCTTCTTCTTCTTCTTCTTCTTCTTCTTCTTCTTCTTCTTTTTAAAATTTTTTAAATATTTATTTATTTTTGAGAGAGAGACAGAGCATGAGTGGGGGAGGAGCAGAGAGAGAGGGAGACACAGAATCCAAAGCAGGCTCCAGGCTCTGAGCTGTCGGCACAGAGCCCGACGCGGGGCTTGAACTCAAGAACCGTGAGATCATGACCTGAGCCGAAGTCGGACGCTTAACCGACTGAGCCACCCAGGCGCCCCTGGCCTGAGAATCTTCTTAAACTTGTCCCCTTCTCAGGATCCCCATGGCTGCTACCCTGATGCAGGCCCTGACCAGAGACGCCTCTCCCAAATCTAGACCTGATGGAGTTACTAAGGACTTTGGGATCTGCTGAGAGTGGCAGATGGGGGTTGGGTGCTCTAGGCAACCCCCCCCCCCCCCCCCCGCCTACTCAAAGCAGATCAGGTGAGCAAGTTCCTTAAGTCAAGGAACGGGGATGACTGGACCCTGCTCCCCTCTCCTGCCTGTACTGCCACCATTCTCTGCATCTGCCCACCCACCCGTTCTCACCTCTGTGCCATTCTTCTTTCCCGTGTCCGGAAGCGCTCTGTGGGCCTTCTTCCCTGGCTGACTCCTGCGCATCCTTTTAAGACAAGACCCACCTCCTCCAGCCTCCCTGACCCCAAACTGTGTACATCTCCAATTGTGTTCTTAGCACCTATTTCCTTGATTTGAAAACATCATCAATTGCAAAATGTATCAAGTTTTTGAAGGGGGTGGGAGGGTGAAGCTTTATTAAATGTTTGTATCAGTTGGAAAAGGCATCCTGATGTTGGATATGCTGACGGAAAAAGAAAAAACAACGTATATACAGTCTCCAAGTGTAACTGATGCTCCTAGTTCATCTTTTGCCCCAGGGCCCACCACAGGACCTGACACAGAAGGGCATAGTCTGTTCGATCAATGAATGAGGGACTGAATGAATGAGCTCCTCAGCCCAACGTGGCATATAGAGTTTGGGGGCAGAACAGGGCCAGAGGCACACAAGGATGCCTCACAGGAGGCCTCTGGCCTCCCCTCCTACCCCACCCGACTCTTCAACTCTCCAGGACTGACTACAGCCACACACTGGCCTGGGTTTTCTGGAACAGTCCCTATTTTAGTTTAGTTTAGTTTAGGTTTACTTTAGTGTTTATTTTTTGAGGGGGGGGAGGGGCAGAGTGAGGGGGGGCAGAGGATCTGAAGTGGATTCTGTGCTGACAGCAGCGAGCCTGATGTGGGGCTCGGCTCATGAACTGTGAGATCATGACCTGAGCCAAAATCAAGAGTTGGATGCTCAACTGACTGAGCCACCCGGGTGCCCCCAGCCCCGATTTTAAAAATTCTTCCTGAGGGGGCAGCTACATGGCTCAGTTGCAGCCCCCCCTTTTTTAATGTTTATTTTTGAGAGAGAGAGAGCAGTGGGGGAGGCACAGAGAGAGGAGGACAGAGGATCCAAAGTGGGCTCCCTGCTGACAGAAGAGAGCTGGATGCGGGGCTTGAACTCACAAATCGTGAGATCACAACCGGAGCTGAAGTCAGATGCTTAACCGACTGAGCCACACAGGCACCCTGCCACTCTTAATCTCCGGGTTGTATGTTCAAGCCCCGTGGTGGATGTAGAAGTTACTTTTAAAAATACATACATACATCACTTCTTTCTGATGAACTTGTCAGACTAGAATCCCTGTGGGTTCTGAAAGGCCAGCCACCTGCTCCAGGAGGTGGCCCTACCTTCTCCTCCCCGGCTGAAAACCCTACGCTACCCCTGCTCAGGCCCAACCCACATCCCCAGCAGGCCTGAAGCCGGGGTCCTTTGAGAGAAAGCCAGCCTCCAGGGCAGCCCTCGCTAGATCCTGGAACCCCAGAAAGCAGCTTCTGGAGCCCTGGGTGGGAAGAGGTTGAGGTGCGTCCTGGCCCTGGGGAGGCAGGTTTGGGGGGTGATGCTGCCCTCTAGTGGTTGAGGGAAGGTTGACTGTAAATTTGTTCTTTTCGTCCTTTTTTTAATTTCTTTTTTTTTTTTAATATTTATTTATTTATTTTGAGAGAGAGAGAGAGAGAGACAGACAGACAGACAGACAGACAGAGGGACAGAGAGAGAATCCCAAGCAGGCTCCGTGCTGTCAGTGCAGAGACCGACGTGGTACTCAATCTCATGACTTGAGCTGAAAATCAAGAGTCAGATGCTTGACTGACTGAGCCACCCAGGCACCCCAGTCATTCTTTCTCTTAAGCCTTTGCCCGGGGCCCAGACCATGGCAACCTCCAGCTGGGATGCTGGGGGTGAAGGAGAAGCGGAAGCCCATCTCTGCCCAGCTGGCAGACCCACAGGCGACACCGTCACATGGCATCTCTCCCAGATGACTAATGGGTATTGCAAACTTAAAGCATCCCACACGGAGCTCCTGCTCCCCACCCCACCCCCACCACCCAGCCCGTCCAACCTGCTCCCCTCCCACCTACCCATCCCAATTGTGGTTCCTCCTTCTTCCAAACACTTGGGAGTCATCCTTGATTCCTCTCTTCCCTTGCCTGCCCCCGCCCCCATGTATCCTCATGCTGTCATGCGGCCTGTCCTGTTGACTACCTGGCGTGTCTGTCTCCGAAGTATGCCCTGAGTCCTTCCACTGCGCCCCGCTAAGTCTCATCCAAGTCCCACCACCTCCTGCCTGGTGCTGACACCTGCACCGGCCTCCTCACTGGGCTTCCTGCCCCTCTTCTAGGCCTAAATCCAACCCCACCTCCTGTGACTGCTTCTGTACTAAGAATAGACACCCCCACCCTCCAGGGCCTGTAAGACCTACACCGTCTTGCCCCAGCCTGCCTCTCTCACTCTATTCCATTTCCCTTCCCCTTGCCTCTTGGTCTCTGGTCAGTCTGGTCTTCCCTCTGTCGCTACACCACACTAAGTTCATTTCCACCTCTGGGGTTTTGACTTCAGAATTCCCCTTGCCTGAAGCACCCTTTCACTCCTTTCTGACAAAGAAGACTCCTGCTCACCCCTGTATCTTGTGGTTGAGAGGTTCTCAGAGGGCTCTCCCTGGGTGGTTCGTTGTGGTCACTGTTCATTCCTCACACCTAGCATGGTGTGTGGCACAAAGTTAGAGTCACAAGGAGAGACAGGATTCAGTGGTGGCCCAGTCCAGTAGAGAAGACCTCTAAATGTATACCTCCAATTAAGCTGGTGAGAGCTACAATGTAAGGAGGTGGGGTGCTCAGAAGAAGACAGTCAGGGGAAGGGTTGGAAGAGCGTCAGGGAGGGCAGGGGAGAGATGGGGAAAGTCACGAACTTGTGTACATGTGAGCATGAGTGAGGTTGGGGTGAGGACCGACATGTGCCAAGACCCAGGAGTGCAAGTTCCTTCTTGCTGGGGCCTCCGAGACTTTGAAGATCCGGGAGGATAAACTCGGGGCCTCCCTGACCTCACCAGGAGTGTCGGGATTGACCAGGAGAAACTCCTGCCTAACAGGGACAGCTACTTCTCTGATGTCCAGAGCTTAGACAGTGCCAGGCTCTGGCTGGGATGCCAGGAGTTCGCTTCATTCACTCACTCAGCCGACAATATTTGTTGAGCTCCTGCTACATACTAGGCACTGGTACTTGACCTTGAGGATCCAATGTAGGGAGAGACAAACAATGACCTTACAGGCAAATTACACAGAATAATAACCACTGACATTTACTGGGTTCTCACTGTGTGCAGGGCACTGTCGATAGAGCCCAGATGATCTCATTTAGCGGGTGACAAATTATTATAAAAGCCAGAAGGCTTCTTAGGTAAAGTCAGGGAAACTTCTGAGCAAGGGCGTTTTTGCTGGAGCCACAAGGATGGAAGGCAAACAGCTTCGTTCGGGGCAGGGAAAAGAGCTTTTCAGTTATGTGGAACAGGAAGTACGAAGACCCTGAGGAAGGAAAGGGCTCTCTTACATGGGAGGCTCCACATCTCCAGGACGCAGGTCCTATGCTTCCTCCCGCACCGTCTAAGGCCCTTC
>NW_024418907.1:0-14464 GCF_014898765.1 Herpailurus yagouaroundi
TCTCTTCCTCCTCTGGGATACCAATTATGCGTATATTATTTCTTTTTAGTGTATCACTTAATTCTCTAATTTTCCCCTCATACTCCTGGATTTTTTTATCTCTCTTTTTCTCGGCTTCCTCTTTTTCCATAACTTTATCTTCTAGTTCACCTATTCTCTCCTCTGCCTCTTCAATCCGAGCCGTGGTGGTTTCCATTTTGTTATGCATTTCGTTGAAAGCGTTTTTCAGCTCCTCGTGACTGTTCCTTAGTCCCTTGATCTCTGTAGCAAGAGATTCTCTGCTGTCAGCTATACTGTTTTCAAGCCCAGGGATTAATTTTATGACTATTATTCTAAATTCACTTTCTGTTATATTATTTAAATCCTTTTTGATCAGCTCATTAGCTGTTGTTATTTCCTGGAGATTCTTCTGAGGGGAATTCTTCCGCTTGGTCGTTTTGGATAGTCCCTGGCATGGTGAGGACCTGCAGGGCACTTCCCCTGTGCTGTGGTGTATAACTGGAGTTGGTGGGCAGAGCCGCAGTCAGACCTGATGTCTGCCCCCAGCCCACCGCTGGGGCCACAGTCAGACTGGTGCGTGCCTTCTCTTCCCCTCTCCTAGGGACGGGATTCACTGTGGGGTGGGGTGGCCCGTCTGGGCTACTTGCACACTGCCAGGCTTGTGATGCTGGGGATCTGGTGTCTTAGCTGGGGTGGGTAGGCAAGGTGCACAGGGGCAGGAGGGGCAGGCTTAGCTTGCTTCTCCTTAGGTGATCCACTTCAGGAGGGGCCCTGTGGCAGCAGGAGGGAGTCACATCCGCTGCCGGAGGTTTGGCTCCGCAGAAGCACAGAGTTGGGTGTTTGCGCAGAGTGGAGCGAAGCGAGCAAGTTCCCTGGCAGGAACTGGTTCTCTTTGGGATTTTGGCTGGGGGATGGGTGGGGGAGATGGCGCTGCCGAGAGCCTTTGTTCCCCACCAAACTGAGCTCTGTCGTCAGGGGGCTCAGCAGCTCTCCTTCCCTTTGTCCTCCAGCCTTCCCGCTTTCTGAGCAGTGCTGTTAACTTATGACCTCCCAGCCGCTAAGTCGTGCTTGCTGTCGGAACACAGTCCGTCAGGCCCCTCCACTTTTTGCAAGCCAGACTCGGGGGCTCTGCTTGCCCGGCGAGCCGCCCCTCCGTCCCGGCTCCCTCCCGCCAGTCCGTGGGGCGCGCACCGCCTCGCCGCCCTTCCTACCCTCTTCAGTGGGCCTCTCGTCTGCACTTGGCTCCGGTGACTCCGTTCTGCTAATCTTCTGCTGGTTTTCTGGGTTATTTAGGCAGGTGTAGGTGGAATCTAAGTGATCAGCAGGACGCACGGTGAGCCCAGCGTCCTCCTACGCCGCCATCTTCCCTCTCTCTCTATAGTTTTTACAGATCATTGTTTTCTCATCAATTACCTGACTTTATTATTTTTTTAATTTTTTAATGTTTTATTTATTTTTGAGAGAGAGAGAGAGAGAGAGAGAGAGCAGGGTAGGGCAGAGAGAGAGGGAGACACAAAATCTCAAGTAGGCTCCTGGCTCTGAGCAGTCAGCACAGAGTCCAATGCAAGACTTGAACCCATGAATCATGAGATCATGACCTGGGCTGAAGTCAGATGCTTAACAGACTGAGCCACCCAGTAGCCCCTATCTGACTTTATATTAAGAGATGACAGTTACCTAATTCAAAGACTTATTTGAAATTCTGTGAAAAATGAAGTCAATCCCCTTAAGTGACTAGAAGTTGCAAACTTTTAAGAACTTTGTATTACCTCATTCTGACTTCTTGCTTTACCACATGGTCAAATCAATTTCTGTTTTACTTCCCTACTGGCTAAAATAATGTATTTAAAATAACCATCTGCACATTATAGGGCAATTCATTAATGGTATGGCATGAACAATCTGCTTATGGCTTTACAATAACTAATATAATGTAAATTTGAGTTTAAAATTTAAAGTAATTTTTACTGTTTAAAAAAATCATGTTTAAAAATTCATTTTTAATTTAAAATTAGCTATTTATTTGATTTTAAAAATTAGCAAGACCCATAATCAACTGGATATGTAAATTAAAATTTTATGACACACAGGACTCAAAAATAATTATTTTGTAGGCTATAAAAATTCAACATGTATAAAATATTGCTTCTACTCTGTAGTGACAAGGGAATAATTCACAGAGGACTCTGATGACAGATGCCATTCCCCACTGTATTTATCTTATAATCTTTATGTGTACCACAAAGACAAAATATTTTATAAATTGCTGTAACCTTGATTTTAAGTGTAGAATCAATTACTACTATCAGAAACATGCAACATAGTGATAATAATATTATTTTAGTGAAAATGAGTTTGACACTCTAATAGTCCTAATGAGATGTTCATTTTTCGACTTTCCTACAGAAAAGTTACTGCTTTCAGTTAATCATTAAAAGTAGCTCTCTCTTCTAACTGATTTAGTTACATATGCCTTAGAAATAAAAATGTTTAAAATTCTTTTAAACTGTGAATATGGTAAATTCTGAAACATGAAATAAATTTAACTAGAGATTATACTCTCTTGACTTTTAACCCCCATTTAAACCATTTCTTCTGAAATAAATGCTCTTTTTATTTTAATGTTATTTATCTTTGATGGTTAGGAGGAAATTTTATCTATCAATATTTTATCATTATATATGCCTTTGAACAGTTTAAACTTCACATATATTTTCACTTTTCAAAATCATTGCTAGCTGTACACTTTTTTATATACTGTTAACAGGGCATTAGTTGAAAACAATGAAAGACTCCTATATTTCCTTTCTTATGATTTATAGGAAAGTCACTGTTGGTAGATTGAAAAAATCAAAACACAAGAACTCAATGACTTACGATTAAACTGTAATTCTTACATATGAGAATATTTTGCCTCATTTGGTGTATATTGAAAAATCAGTTGTGAAATATAATAAACATATATTTAAATGATATATTTAAAGATATATTTAAACAATTTCCAAACCTCCTGATTTCACCAACCTAATATTTTAAATCTTTTTGAACTTAGGAATACAAGACATAAATAAATTTTGGTTAAGAGTGAGACAATGGAGCAGTGTCTGGGTGGCTTAGTTGGTTGAGTAGCCGACTTCGGCTCAGGTCATGATCTCAGTTCATGGGTTTGAGCCCTGCATCGGGCTCTGTGCTGACAGCTCAGAGCCTAGAGCCTGCTTCAGATTCTGTCTCCCTCTCTCTCTGCCCTTCCCCAACTCATGCTCTGTCTCTCTGTCTCTCTCTCTCTCAAAATTAAACATCTTTAAAAAATTAAAAAAAGAATGAGACAACAGAGAGCTATCCAATGGGCAATGACTAATTCGTTCATATGTACTTATTCATGTGTTTATAACCATTTGATTTGCTATCCTGCAAAAATTCTTCTAAGCAAAAGACTCAACATTAAATCCATGAATACATTCTCATCTTTAAGTCTTCATATAATTTTATAAGAAGGATTTGTTCAGCATTTGGCCTAAGTTGCTGGCATTCTAAAAATATCATTGTGTTCTTTGTAGTCTGAATTTGAAGATTATTTTTCCAGCAGTGATTTTAAGTTTTCATTTGCTTCTGTCCAAATTACTAAGTAACAAACAAACCCCCAAAAACCACAGGCCGATCTTTTTTTGCCCCAAACCTGTGTGAGAAGCAGATTAGTTTTTAGGAATTGATAAATTAATAATAATAATAAATAATGATATCTTCTCCTCAATGCAAAGGCCAATACAGGCAAGCGTGTTTTCACAAGTTGTAACTAAAGATAGTATTCTATTGACTGGGGCTGCCAATGATTGATATCTATTGTCACGTCAGTTTCTTTTCAATCCTTTTTTTTTCCCAGATCTAATATAATTGGAATGTTGGGCATATATATAAATGTACAGAAAAGTTGCAAATCCACTACAGAGAGTTTCCAGATACTCTTCATTCAGTTTCTCTTGCTGTTAAAATGTTACATTATTGCAGTGCATCTGTTAAATGATTAAATTGATGGTATTAGTACAATATTACTAAATAAAGCCCAGACTTTGTGTGTTCAACAGATTTTCCATTAATATCTTCTTTTTATTCTAACATCCAATCCAGACTACCACATTGCATTTAGTCACCATATTTCTTCCAGTCCTTTCTGGTCTGTGACAGCAACCTGGTCTTTCTTTTTCATCATCGTGCCAGTCCTGAAAAGGAAGGGTCAGATATTCTGCAGAATGACTGTTTTTCTCATGATTTGACTGCAATTATACAAAAGAAGTGAAGTGCTCTGCTTGTCACATCATATCGGGAGGCACATGACATTATTGGTTGTATTGATCTTTATCACTCAGTTCAGGTAGTGTTTGCCACTTTTATCAACTGTGTATTTTCTATTTTTTTCTTTCCCTATTCTACTCTTAGAAAGTGATTGACTAAAACAAACTCACTGCCAAGGGGATGAGGGCCAGAAATTAAGCTCCACCCCCTGGAGGGCGAAATATCTACAAATATTGTTTGGAATTCTTCTGTAAGAAAGATTTGTCTTGGAGTGCCTGGGTAGCTCAGTCGGTGGAGTGTCCAACTATTGATTTCAGCCCAAATCATGATCCCAAGATCATGGGATCCAGCCCTGCATTGGTCTCCACACTGAGCTTGGAGCCTGCTTGAGATCTCTCTCTCTCTCTCTCCTTCTGCCCTTCTCCCCTGTTTGTGTTCCGTTTCTCTCTCTCTCTTTCTTTCTCTCTCTCTTTAAAATAAATTTTAAAAAAAGAAAAATTTATCTTATCCTCTACACGTATTTGATTTATTCACTTATTTATATTACTATGGGCTAATGTATGTGTATCTTATAAATTTCATTAAAGTCCATTACTATGTTATTTATTTTGTTGTTCAAATTTCTTGTTTTGGAAACTCTCTCAGTTTGGCCTCTGTGTTCCCTTGGCATGCTACCATTTAGGATTTTTTGAGCATTTCATTACTTTCTGGTACTTCAAGATATCCTAGACTCATCTTGTACTTCTCCCTTACCTGGTCACAGAATCAACCAATTTTACCAAGGAACTCTAGTTTATTTTATTGGAGAATGGTATTTGGAAACTGAGATCTCTAAGCTGGATGTTCTCATTTCTCCTAGAGCTTCAAACCTTCTAGGCATTCTCGGTCAGCAGAAATTGGAAATTGTGTGTATATACTAACCACATACATATACATTTATAACAGTTTCTGTATCTATCCATGTTATGTGTATATTAAGTTACATATGAGTTTATGTTGTCTCCAGCTCTAATTTGGTACCATTTGATTTATTCTAGCTTTCCTTTCTTGTTTATTGGTAACATCCCTCTCTGACAGCAGGAAACATGTCTCCCTTCCCTTTGTATGACATTTCACTTATTTTTTTTATCCATATGCAAAGCAGGTTCAGGACAGTTTACCTATATTGCCATATGAGAAACATTTACCACAGGAGTGCAGTGTTTATATACAGTTTCATTTGTCTGTAAACACTGGGCACTTTTATAGTAAATCTAAGTGATCATTATTGTTTATCATGCTCTGCACTTGAAGAAAAGAGTATATACTTTAAAGCTGGGATTTTAGTTCCTTCTTCAATGCTACAAATGTTTTACTGCTATTTTATCTGAAACTGCTTCTCCAGGATGCCCACCCCTTCTTTCTTCTGATACTCACATTAGATGTAAGTAGGAAATTCACAATATAAGCTTGATGACTCTTATTTCATTTTGAATTCTATTCTTTATATAGAGTCTTAAAGAATTCTTTAATATATATTTCAGTTCACTATTTTTCTCTCTAAAGGCTTATATGATATTTTTCATTTTCAAAATTTATAACTGATGTCATATCCATATTATTTGATCAATATTTCTTTACACTGTATTTATCATTGTTTTCTATTCCATAATTTCTTATTTTATGAATAGTAGTATATCATTTTGCTTCTTAAACATCTTTAACATGCTTATTTTCAAAGTCAATTTTATATTGATCTAATATTTCCATTTCCTGCTAGGATAAATCATCATGAACATGCTGTTCTTTAGAGCTATCTTGCTTAGTACTTGTCTTTCTATGTGTTTTGAAATTTTAGAGTGTGAATTGTAGATTTTTCTCCCTTGCATTTAGTATACCATATATAATAATTTTTAGGTGGGTTCCATGTATTCTTTACAAAATAGGTACATGCCAGAGTCTGGTATTTGTGCTAAGACTCCTTCCCAGTGATTTGACATTGCAGATGTAATCATTGAGTCAGTGAGGGATTTAGTCCAAGTCCTGTCTGGGTAGTGTTTGCAACTCCTTCCTGCTATAGCAGAGACTGATGTTTAATATTTATATTAGTCATTTGCAAGATAAAAAAAAATTATGGCTTTTTTTCCTTTTCATATGTCAAGAGTACTTCTCCAGGTTGTGGATATTAGATATGGCTTGCCACATTTCTTATACTTATTTTTCTTACAGCACTAAGATTTAGCCTCACCTACTGCTGTGCGTTTATGCTCAGTGTGTGTCCTGTAAATGTATTTGTTTTGCTTGGAAACTTTTGTGACTTCAAAAAGCTCATCTTTACTCTGGTGCAAAGAGGGAAGCAAAAAGGAACTTCTTGGTTGGAGGCTGATGTTTCTGTCCTAATATTCAAAAATATCACTTCATTCATTAGCAATTCTTGGTCCGTTTATAATGGCCTATTTTTTTTAGAACTCTATTTAGAGACTAGTTTCGGTTTTTATCTCATGCTGAAACCTGCTATTGTAGGTTTTTCTGTATAGGTAAGGTCAGGTGACCAACTGGCCCAGCTGCTATGAACACATTCCTCCAATTAATAAGAGTCAAATTATACAGTGCTGCTCCTGTTCTTTTTATTGACTCAAAGATTTCAGCTTGGTTTATGTCCCTCCAGTGTCTCCGTCCAGTATATTAGGTGTCTACCAATTCCCACCACTATCCTTATAAGACATTCTCTGTTGTTGCACATTTATATGACATTGTAACTCTACACATTTGCAAAGAGGCCTTAGATTGTTTTTCAACTATATCTCCCTTGTGATTACAATAGGTAAGAGATTTCTTTTACAGTTTTCTGATTTTCCCCCCATGCCTTCAGTTGGGTATTTAAAGCCATCAATTATTTGCTTTTCTACCCACTCTAGCCAGCCTACGTCATAATGTTTATTATCACAATTGTTCTGGTGACAAAGTATAGTATTTTCACAATATTTCACCGACTTGTGCTCTGTTTGCTCATTATCACATGCCAGTATTGGGTAATTGTTACTCGAATGACTATTAACATCTCATATTCTCCTCAGAAAGAATATTTTAATCGTTTTTATAAAAATTGTGAGCTATGCTATTCCAATTAAATTCAATTTGAGATCTGTTTTTCATAGGGCAAATTGCACTTTAAGTCAAATTGACAGCCTTCTCCCTCCCCACAAAGAGGTGACATATACAGAATGGATCACTGTATTTAATGTAAGGGATTTTTGCAAAGATATAGACAAAAGGACCATTAAGGAGTGGTAAAGTGCTACAAGATCAAGAAGAGTAGGAAGCCATTATCTCTCTCTTTAAGGGACAATGGTGGGGGTGATGCTGAATTGTTATTGGAAGTCAAGTAGCTGGAGGTAAGTAGTCCCATCACACTTGTGGCCTCTAGTGGAGGAAGAGAGCCAGTCCCTAAACCATGAACCCTTAAGAAATGAACCCTAGAGTAAATCATTTATTCTTCTACTGGTGCATCCTTTAAAGTAGTTCAACTTGAAACTAACGGACAAAGGAACCTGTGTTCCTGAGTTGAAGCAGTCTTTAGAGAACACTCTTCAGGGACACATAGCATGGTGAAAAGAATAGAGTGGGTTTCAGGTGCATACAGAGAATATTCACTGTATGAGCACACAACCATTGAATTATTATTAAGCATAAGCATTCAGATTTTTCTTATATGCTAGAAAGTGATATATTTTACTAAGTTGCATAATATTCATTAAATATTTAGAAAGTATTACCAGAACTTTTGTCATAACTATTTTTTCATTTCCTCTGTTTATATATTTATCTTATTGCTTGACATGTTGTATTTTTTTAACTGCCCACTAAATGACCTCCTCAGGAGAAAGGAAAACCTTTATAAATTTTATTCTTTGAGAGCCTAGTCAATAATTGAATCCCTGGTAGAAATTCTCAATATATATTTTTAAGCTGAACTATAAAGATTTTTGTCTCAATTCCTTAATTATTAAAACAGATTAATTGTATGTATTTTATGAATCTAAAGTGACCAATATAATATTGAGAAGACATTGCTAAGTATTGAAAATTGTAAAACATGCTGTTCATCAATTACCCTTATCTAAATTCTATTTTATTTTCATTTACTGACTGTATTTTTCTTTTTCTTTTTTAAAATATTTATTTTTTTAACTTTATTTTTTATTTTTTAAAATTTACATCCAAATTAGTTAGCATATAGTGAAGCAATGATTTCAGGAGTAGATTCTTTAATGACCCTTACCCATTTAGCCCATACCCCCTCCACAACCCCTTTAACAACCCTCAGTTTGTTCTCCATATTTATGAGTCTCTTCTGTTTTGTCCCCCTCCCTGTTTTTATATTATTTTTGTTTCCCTTCCCTTATGTTTATCTATTTTATCTCTTAAAGTCCTTATGTGAGTGAAGTCCTATGATATTTGTCTTTCTCTGACTAATTTCACTTAGCATAATACCCTCCAGTTCCATCCACGTAGTTGCAAATGGCAAGATTTCATTCTTTTTGATTGCCGAGTAACACTCCATTGAATATATATATACCATATCTTCTTTATCCATTCATCCATCAATGGACATTTGGACTCTTTCCATACTTTGGCAATTGTTGATAGTGCTGCTAGAAACATAGGGGTACATGTGTCCCTTCGAAACAGCATACCTGTATCCCTTGGATAAATACCTAGTAGTGCAATTTCTGGCTGGTAGGGTAGTTCTATTTTTAGTTTTTTGAGGAAACTCCATGCTGTTTTCCATAGTGGCTACCCCAGCTTGCATTGCCACCAACAGTGCAAAAGAGATCCTCTTTCTCCGCATCCTCTCCAACATCTGTTGTTGCCTGAGTTGTTAATGTTAGCCATTCTGACAGGTGTAAGATGGCATTTCATTGTGGTTCTGATTTATATTTCCCTGATGATGAGTAATGTTGAGCATTTTTTCATGTGTTGGTTGGCCATCTGGATGTCTTCTTTGCAGAAGTGTCTATTCATGTTTTTTGCCCATTTCTTCACTGGATTATTTAGTTTTTGGAGGTTGAGTTTGATAAGTTCTTTGTAGATTTTGGATACTAACCCTTTATCTGCTATGTCATTTGCAAATATCTTCTCCCATATTGTCGGTTGCCTTTTAGTTCTGCTGATTGTTTCCTTGGCTGTGCAGAAGCTTTTTATTTTGATGAGGTCTGAGTAGTTTATTTTTGCTTTTGTTTCCCTTGCCTCCGGAATGTGTTGAGTAAGGAGTTGCTGCGGCGGAGATCAAAAAGGTTTTTGCCTGCTTTCTCCTGGAGCATTTTGATGGCTTTCTGTCTTACATTGAGGTCTTTCATCCACTTTGAGTTTACTTTTGTGTATGGTGTAAGAAAGTGGTCCAGGTTCATTCTTCTGCATGTCGCTGTCCAGTTTTCCCAGCACCACTTGCTGAAGAGACTGTCTTTATTCCATTGGATAGTCTTTCCTGCTTTGTCAAAGATTAGTTGACCATACATTTGTGGGTCCATTTCTGTGTTCTCTATTCTATTCCATTGATCTGAGTGTCTGTTGTTGTGCCAGTACCATACTGTCTTGATGATTACAGCTTTGTAGTATAGCTTGAAGTCTGGGATTGTGATGCCTCCTGCTTTGGTTTTCTTTTTCAAGATTGCTTTGAATATTTGGTGTCTTTTCTGGTTCCGTACAAATTTTAGGATTATTTGTTCTAGCTCTGTGAAGAATGCTGGTGTTACTTTGATAGGGATTGCATTGAATATGTAGATTGCTTTGGGTAGTATCAACATTTGAACAATATTTGTTCTTCCTATCCAGGAGCATGGAATCTTTTTCCATTGTTTTGTGCCTTCGTCAATTTCTTTCATAAGCTTTCTATAGTTTTCAGTGTATAGATTTTTCACCTCTTTGGTTTATGGTTTATGGTTTTGGTTTATGGTTTTGGTTTGTGGTTTCACCTCTAGGTATTTTAATGGTTTTTGGTGAAACTGTAAATGGGATTGATTCCTTGAATTCTCTTTCTGTTGCTTCATTGTTGGTGTATACGAATGCCACTGTTATTCAACATAATATTGGAAGTCTTAGCCTGTGCAATCAGACAACACAAAGAAATAAAAGGCATCCAAATTGGCCAGGAGGAGGTCAAACTTTCACTCTTCGCAGATGACATGATACTCTATATGGAAAACCCAAAAGATTCCACCAAAAAACTGCTAGAACTGATTCATGAATTCTGACTATAGTTTTCAAATCTATCATTTGTGTATAATGAATTATATAGAAATTACTATTTTTTTGTTGATCTATGCTTCACAATTCAGTCATTTCACCTATTTCATTTACTTGAATTTGTATCAATATATTTAAATGTATCAATAAGTATAATATCAATATGTATTTATAGATGTAAATAATATGTGTAGTTTTTAGTTAAACATGAAGGAATTAAAGTACACTTTGCTTCTGATAGCTTTAAGAAGTAGTAAAATGAGGGGTGCCTGGGTGGCTTAGTCGATTAAGTGTCCAACTTCAGCTCAGGTCATGATTGCATGGCTTGTGAGTTCAAGTCCCACGTTGGGCTCTGTGCTGACAGCTTAGAGCCTGAAGCCTGCTTCAAATCCTGTGTCTCCCCCTCTCTCTCTGTTCCTCCCCCACTCACACTCTGTCCCTCTGTCTCTCAAAAATGAATAAAAACGTTAAAAAAATAAAACAGAGAAGTAGCAAAATGAAAACACAGGGATGCGTGGAATGACAAAATAATATAAACAGTAAAAAAAAAAACACAAATAAGTGCAAGAAGAGACAACATGCACAAAAAACATAACCTCAGGAACAAAGGGAGAAGTGCCAATTGGTTAAGTTTGATAGAGAAGACTGAAATGTGCCCCTATTGAGGGGAACCCAAGACAAGTTATATTACACAAATCCTAAAATTGTAAAAAATTGGAGCACCAGACATCCCTGAAAAAGAAAATAGAGAAACACATAAAATCGAATTATTGGTTATAATTTATACATATGAGAAGCAGTTAGAACTCTCAGATTTTTCTTCCATCCTGAGAGGCAGGCACAGCAATACCCACCCCATTCCAGCAGAAGAATGAAGATTTACTTTCAGGAATGCTTTCATTAGAGTTGGTGGGTATACAAATCTAGAAATCAAAGGACTGAATAGTAAAAGACTAAATACTAATAATCCCCACCCACCCCCTAACAGGCACTCTGTTTAGTGACAGCATCGCTAATTTCCCTGGGGACAGTTTCTTTCAGGAGTAAGGGATTGTAAAACATAGACACTGATGTTGTGAATTTCTCCTTAATGAAAGCTCCACCTTTTGCCTTGCTACCCAAAGGCCCCTCCTAATACTATCACAGGGGCATTACCTTTCAACATATGAATTTGGGGGGCCACAAATATTCATAGCACATATATTCATTTAAAACATGGAAGTATATAAAAATGTGCAAGAATTAAGAATTAGTGATCAACAAGGGAGGAAAACTTGTTTTACTTTTGAATCTTTTAAAACAATTTTATAGGGGCACCTGGTTGGCCTCCAACTGTTGATTTCAGCTCAGATCATAATCTCATGGTTCATGAGTGAGTTTGAGTCCTATATTGGGCTCCACACTGACAGTGCAGAACCTGCTTGGGATTCTTTCTCCCTCTCTTTCTGTCCCTCTCCCACTCGCTCATGTGCACATGTTAAAAATATAACATATGCAATTGCACATAATATTTTAATAAAAATAAATTTTCCTCATTCCTTTACCTACTGAAAAGTAAAATGACTTTTCCAAAGGCAAGCTCTTATTAGATTTTTCCATTTACTCAAAAATTATCTATATGTATATGAAAACATTCGTATACAGTATTCTCCACTCACTTTTCTTTTATTAAAACATTTTAGTGTCTTTTCAGTTTGTGTTTATGCTATTTTATTCTTTTAATGTTTATTTATTTATTTTGAGAGACAGAGAGACAGAGACAGAAAAAAAAGTATGTGTGGGGGAGGGGCATGAGAGAGGGAGAGAGAGAGAGAATCCCAAGCAGGCTCCATCCTGAGCATGGAGTCTGTCCCGGGGTTCGATCTCATGACTGTAAGATTATGAATTGAGCAAAAATGAAGAGCCAGATGCTTAACTGAAGCTAAGTGTCTCTTATAATAATATAATGATAGTCTTTCTGGTATAATTGATAAGTTTTTTTGTTTATAAATAGTACATAAAATAATAATGCAATTTACAATAGTGTCTTAGATGAAATAAAATTTTTAGTCAGACCTTATTGGTGTACATTTAGTTTATTTCCTAAACTTGGAAAGTAAGGACAATATTACAATGTTGCAATACACATGTTAGAATTCATTGTTTGGTGGGGTGGGGAGCCTAAGTGGAAGTGTGTCAATAGGATTAAAACCAGAGAATGGAACTTCTGATTGAAGTGCATGTTCATTTTTACTTTAGAAAAATATTACGGGATCAGCCTGTAAAGAAGATACAGCAATTATCCACAATGAGTCTTTCAAAGTATCTCATCTCTCCTGAAAAACACTTTTTGGTTTAAAACACTATCACTGCCAAGCAGATAGGTTGAAAATTAATCTTATATTATTGTTTTTATTCATGTTTATTTAGTAATAAGAAAGTGAGATATATGTTTAAGTTGTTAATTGTAATTTCACTCAATGTGAACTATTCTTCATATTCTTTTCATATTTCCTAGTGCTATTGGTCTAAAAAATGTATAACTCTTTAAATATTAAGTACTAGTGTTATTTCAAAATATTCTTTGTAAGTATGGTTTAACAATATGTAATTATCCTAATATTTTAAATATGGTACATTTACTATATTCTATTTCAGGCTAATGATCCATCCTAAAACCATAATTATGTCATTTGTTTTTGCTTTGGTTGGCCCAAAGTTCATTTGGGAGAATTACTATTTCATTAAAGAATTTATGGAAGTGGGTGGGGGGTGCAGAATAATGGGAATTTAAAATATTATGGTTTCATAGTTTAGAAAATAATCATTGTTTTCTGTACTTCAGCCCAGATAATTCAAAACTGTATTAAGGAAATAAAATCATATGTGCCTTTCAAAAATTTCAGACTGTAAAACATTTTAAGTGTTTTACAAGGCATTTATATTATAAATATTGTTACATAAATGTCTTTCACATTAAGATAAATCTGGAGAGAGGGAAGATGGCGGCGTAGGAGGACACTGGGCTCACCGCGTGTCCTGCTGATCACTTAGATTCCACCTACACCTGCCTAAATAACCCAGAAAACCACCAGAGGATTAGCAGAACTGAGTCGCGGGAGCCAAGTGCAGACGAGAGGCCCACGGAAGAGGGTAGGAAGGGCAGCTAGGCGGTGCGCGCCCCACGGACTGGCGGGAGGGAGCCGGGGCAGAGGGGCGGCTCGCCAGCCAAGCAGAGCCCCCGAGTCTGGCTTGCAAAAAGCGGAGGGGCCTGATGGACTGTGTTCCGACAGCAAGCGCGACTTAGCAGCTGGGAGGTCATAAGTTAACAGCTCTGCTCAGAAAGAGGGAAGGCTGGAGGACAAAGGGATGGAGAGCTGCTGAGCCCCTGGACGACAGAGCTCAGTTTGGTGGGGAACAAAGGCGCTCGGCAGTGCCATCTCCCCCGCCCATCCCCCAGCCAAAATCCCAAAGAGAACCAGTTCCTGCCAGGGAACTTGCTCACTCCGCGCAAACACCCAACTCTGCGCTTCTGCGGAGCCAAACCTCCGGCAGCAGATCTGACTCCCTCCTGCTGCCACAGGGCCCCTCCTGAAGTGGATCACCTAAGGAGAAGCAGGCTAAGCCTGCCCCTCCTGCCCCTGCGCACCTTGCCTACCCACCCCAGCTAAGACGCCAGATCCCCAGCATCACAAGCCTGGCAGTGTGCAAGTAGCCCAGACGGGCCACCCCACCATACAGTGAATCCCGCCCCTAGGAGAGGGGAAGAGAAGGCACAACCAGTCTGACTGTGGCCCCAGCGGTGGGCTGGGGGCAGACATCAGGTCTGACTGCGGCTCCGCCCACCAACTCCAGTTATACACCACAGCACAGGGGAAGTGCCCTGCAGGTCCTCACCACGCCAGGGACTATCCAAAATGACAAAGCAGAAGAATTCCCCTCAGAAGAATCTCCAGGAAATAACAACAGC
>NW_024418908.1:0-3013 GCF_014898765.1 Herpailurus yagouaroundi
TGGGCAATCTGGAAGAAAAGGACAAATTCATAAAAACTCACAAACTACCAAAACTTAATCAGGAAGAAATAGAAAATTTGGACAGACCCATAACCAGAAAAGAAATTGAATCACTAATAAAAAAAATCTCCCAATAAACAAGAGTGCAGGTCCAGACAGCTTCCAAGGGGAATTCTACCAAACAATTAAAGAAGATTAAATACCTATTATTCTCAAACTGTTCCAAAAAATAGAACTGGAAGGAAAACTTCCAAATGCATTCTCCAAGGCCAGCATTACCTTGATTCCAAAACCAGACAAAGACCCCACTAAATAGAATTATAGGCCAATCTCCTGATGAACATGGATGCAAAAATTTTTAACCAGGTACTAGCAAATTAAATCCAACAGTACATTAAAAAGAATTATTCACCATGATCAAGTGGGATTTATTCCTGGGCTGCAGGGCTAGTTCAACACCTGCAAATCAATCAACATGAGATACCACTTTAATAAAATAGAAAAGGATAAAAACCGTATGATTCTCTCAATAGATGCAGAAAAAGTATTTTATAAAATACAGCATTCTTTCTTGATAAAAACCTTCAAGAAAGTAGGGATAGAAGGATCATACCTTAATATCATAAAGGCCATATATGAAAGACACATAGTTAATATCATCCTTCATGGGGAAAAACTGAGAAATAGAACAGAGATTTCCACTATCACCACTGTTGTTCAACATAGTACTGGAAGTCCTAGCTTCAGCAATCAGACCACAAAAAGAAATAAAAGGCATCCAGATCAGTAAGGAAGAAGTCAAACTTTCACTCTTTGCAGACAACAAGATTCTCTATGTAGAAAACCCAAAAGACTCCACCAATAATTGCTAGAACTGATACATGAGTTCAGCAAAATTGCAGGATATTAAACCAGAAATCTGCATTTCTATACACCAACAATGATGCAACAGAAAGAGAAATCAAGGAATTGATCCCATTTACAATTGCACCAAAACCATAAAATACCTAGGAATAAATCTAACAAAAGAGGTAAAAGATCTGTACCCTGAAAACTGTAGAGGATGTATAAGAGAAATTGAAGATGACACAAAGAAATGGAAAGACATTCCATGCTCATGGATTAGAAGAACAAATATTGCTAAATGTCTATACTACCCAAAGCGATCCACACATTCAATATAATCCCTATCAAAATAACACCAGCATTTCTCACAGAGCTAGAACAAACAATCCTAAAATTTGTATGGAACCAGACAAGATGCCAATTAGCCAAAGTAATGTAGGGGGAAAAAAAAAAAGCAAAGCTGGAGGCATCACAATTCCAGAGGCATCACAATACCGGACTTCAAGCTGTATTACAAAGCTGTAACCATCAAGACAGTATGGTACTGGCACAAAAACAGACACATAGATCAATGGAACAGAATAGAAAACCCAGAAATGGACCCACAACTATATGTTCACCTCATCTTTGACAAAGCAGGAAAGAATATCCAATGGATAAAGACAGTCTCTTAAATGATATCGGGAAAACTGGACGGCAACACACAGAAGAATGAAACTGAACCACTTTCTTACCTCATACACAAAAATAAATTCAAAATGGATGAAAGACCTAAATGTAAGACAGTAAACCATCAAAATCCTAGAGGAGAACACAAGGAGCAAACCCTTTGAACCTCAGCTGTAGCAACTACTGACTAGACATGTCTCCAGAGGGAAGGGAATTAAAAGCAAAAATGAACCATTGGGAATTCATTAATATAGAAAGCTTCTGCACAGTGAAGGGAACAGTCAACAAAACTAAGAGGCATCCGATGGAATGGGAGAAGATATTTGCAAATGACATATCGGATAAAGGGTTAGTATCAAAAATCTATAAAGAACTTATTAAACTCAACACCCCAAAATAAATAATCTTGTTTATTTATTATGGGCAGAAGACATGAATAGACACTTTTCCAAAGAAGATAGAAATGGCTAATAGATACATGAAAAGATGCTCAGTGTCACTCATCATCAGAGAAATATAAATCCAAACCATGAGAAGATACCACCTCACACTTGTCAGAATGGCTAAATTAACAACTCAGGAAACAACAGATGTTGGGAACACTTTTATCCTGTTGGTGGGAATGCAAACTGGTGTGGCCACTCGGGAATACAGTGTTGAGGTCCCTCAAATAGTTAAAAATAGAACTACCCTACAACCCAGCAATTGGGGCACAATCAAAGGGGCACAATCATTCCAATGTTTATAGCAGCACTATCAATAATGGCCAAATTACGGAAATAGCCCAAATGTCCATTGCCTGATGAATGGATAAAGATGTTATATATATATGAAATTTTGCTATTTGCAATGATGTGAATGGAACTAGAGTGTATTATGCTAAGTGAAATGTATCAGTCAGAGAAAGACAAATATCATATGATATCAAACCATAAGAGAATCTTAACTATAGAACAAATTCATGGTTGCTGGAGGGGTGGTGAGTGGGGGGATGGGCTAACTGGGTGATGGGCATTAAGGAGGGCACTTGTTGTGATGAGCACTGGGTGTTATATGGAAGTGATGAATCTCTGGGTTCTATTCCCGAAACCAATACTACACTGTAGGTTAACTAACTTGAATTTAAATATAATCTTGGAAGAAAAAAAAAGACTTAAATAATACAGAAAACTTTAATGATAATTTTTAAGGTAGAGAAAGATATATTAAACAAGACAATCACAGGGCACCCAGGTAGCTCAGTTGGTTAAGCATCTGACTCTTGATTTCAGTCAGGTCATGATCTCATGATTCATGTGCTGGTGGCACAGAGCCTGCTTGAGATTCTCTCTCTCCTTCTCTCTCTCTCTCTCTCTCTCTCTCCCAATCTCTCTGCTCCTTCCCCACTTTCTCTCTCTCACTCTATCTCTGTCTCTCAAAATAAATAAACATTTAAAAAAAACAAATGCCAATCATAAAGACAAAGATTGGTAAGTGTGGCTACAAAAAACTTAACAAC
>NW_024418909.1:0-5730 GCF_014898765.1 Herpailurus yagouaroundi
ACAACAAAATCCCGATGTTAAATACTAAAAGAATTAAAAAAAAATTTTTTTTAACGTGTATTTATTATTGAGAGACAGAGCGTGAGCAGGAGAGGGACAGAGAGAGAGGGAGACACAGAATCCGAGGCAGCCTCCAGGCTCCGAGCTGTCTGCACAGAGCCCGACGCGGGGCTCGAGCTCACAAAGGGCTGAGGTCGCACGCTTAGCTGACTGAGCCACCCAGGCGCCCCTATACTTAAGGAATTTTAAAGAAAACTGCTGTGCTTCGCTGACAGAGGTATGTGCATACAAGAGGTTGTACCAATTCTGAGGTGCCCAGAAGACCTGGGTTTCCTCTTGAGCACTCCCTGGGTGATTAATCCCTTCCCACACAGGGGCCTGTTTCCCTATGAAATTCCTAGGTGATCCCTAAGGAGTTTTTCAGTTCTAGAAATGTATGTGTAGCCCTGGTAAGACATACTCGCTGCAAAAAGGCTTTATAAAAGGAGATATCTTCGCCTTTTTATAAAAATACTGTGGGGTAGAAAAATCGGAACGAATTAAGTTTAAGTAATCTCTACACCCACGGTGGGGCTCGAACTCACCACCCTGAGACCAAAAGTCACATGCTCCACGGACCGAGCCAGCCAGGCGGCCCTGAATGAATTACGTTTCAGTCAGGCGTCTCCATAGGTGAAAATAATCCAGGCTGGGTGAATGAATTAACAAATACAAAATTTTTAATAAAGCCAGTAAACAGCTCTGAAAGGATTCAGCCTTCCCAAGGAGCCTGGGAGGGAGGCAGTGCAAGATTCTCGATCCCATTTTCCAAACGAGGAAACCTGGGTTCAGAAAGCGTAAGTAGCTTGCCTCTTCCGTAATCCACCGATCGTTATCGCACTCACTTCACCTCATCGCCGCCTTCAGCACTAGAGTCCCTCCGAGATGGTAGTCCAGGGTCAGTGCAGCCCCAAAGGCCAGGTGGGTAAGGCTGCTTCAAGTCAAGCCACTTCCGCCTTCCTCAGGCCTGACTGGGCTCACTACCCTCACAGCCCGCGCTGCCCGAGTCACGAGTTTTCCTCGGAGGTCCTCCCCTCCTCCTGCTGATTGGGTGGTTCTTGAACTATTTCTGTCCTCTGATTGGTTGTTAGCCCTTCGGCTCCCACCCCAACACCGCCTAGACCAACCGGATATAGGGGCAGGGTTTCCGCTTCCGCCTTCTCCCTCCCGCTAGTCGTCGGATCGCGGTCGCCGCCACAGCTGCCGCTGCGGGGCGCGGTGTCGGTGGGGTGGTTGGCTTGTCTTTCAACGTTGGTGTCCGTGCCGTTGAACTGCCCGCCATGGCTGAACTAGATCCGTTCGGCGCCCCCGCCGGCGCCCCGGGCGGCCCCGCGCTGGGGAACGGGGTGGCCGGTGCCGGCGAAGAAGACCCGGCCGCGGCCTTCTTGGCGCAGCAGGAGAGCGAGATTGCGGGCATCGAGAACGACGAGGCCTTCGCCATCCTGGACGGCGGTGCCCCCGGGCCCCAGCCGCACGGCGAGCCTCCGGGGGGTCCGGGTGAGAGTGCGGGCGCGTTTGGGGCGGGAGGACTTGTGTAGAAACTTGGCCCAGGGTGGGTCTGAGGGCTCTGTGTAACTTGTTTTTTGCTGAACGGGGTGGAGGGTAAGGAAGAGTGCAAGGAGGAAACGAGACCCTGGCCCAGTCATTGCAGAAACCTAGGTTCGGTGAGCCTACTCTGTCGTATGAGTGTGTTTAAGTGCTCCTGGACGGGATAGAGCGAGAAAGCAAAGAAAATAGAGTACTTGTAAGGCTGACGAGCCTGAAGAAGCCGGTTCAGCTCAGGAACTTTTCATTGAGCACTTGCTGTGCTTTGAGCCTGGCCTCTGAAACATAGCCGCATTGGCGCAGTTTGGCTAGACTTAAAGGCAAGTCTGAACCCAGCACAGAACCAGTTACTGGGAAAGGAAGGCAGAAAAAATGAGCATAGTGCTGTCGTTTTGGGGATATACACCGACAGAGGTGGCAATACAGTTCAGCATTTAAGGACTTCAGGGGTGTAGAGTTGGATTATGGGGACGAAAGGAGGCGTAAGTAGGGAACTCGAGGAAGGTGGCCTAGCCCTGGAGGAAGAAACTCCAGCCAAAGAAGGATAAGAGTTTTACCATTTATCGGACGGATTACAGCCAGGATTTCTGGAGCTCTACTTCCTCTAGGAACAGCTTTGGTAAGCAGTGTTGCCTAAGCAGAATTTAAGATTAGCCTGGACTAGCCTTCCAAAAGGTGAAGAGAGAATATTGTGTGGCCTTTTCCCAGCCAGGAGTCTGGCAAAAACAAAACCAAAAAACGAGCCTTAGGATGCCAGCCCGACCTTTGAATGCCTTAGCTGTGGGTGATGTTTGGAATTATGGTGGAAGGAAGAGATGAGTGGAAGAGACCTTTCTAGTCATATAGGGAAATAGGAAATTAGCTGGAAGAAGTAAGACCTGGGTTTTCATTTACTTAAAAAAAAAAAAAAAAAAAAGAATTAAAGGAGAATAGGGCACAGTAGGGCAGATAGGAGTGCTTGTACTACAGCCTTAAAGGGCCAGGCAGATAACATTAATGAGAGAAACCTGCTGGGAATGAGACGCTAAGGAGTATTGGAGACCGAGATTTTGTTGCACTGTAGTTGTGCTCTTCATGGAAGGATTCGGACTCAGAACTCTCAAATTACTGTGTCAGCCAAGCGGAACCATCTTTGTGAGTAGGAGTGGGGAGACTGCTTGTTTACAGACTCTTGAGTTTTTATGCTGCACCATGGTACCTCCTAAGCAAATCAGTCCCCCAATAAAAACTTACATGAGAACATACGATACACTTGAAAATGCAAATTACAGCAAGCAGGTGGGACTGAACTGTGAACTGGGCTGTGGCAGGAGATGAAGTTGGCCTTAAGTGAATAGGTTTTTGCGGTTGGGTGGTGTTAACATTTGCCGGAGAATCATAAATTTACTTTTTAGATCCTTAGTTTACTTCCCTCATTTAATAAAAGAAAACTTGAGTCCTACAGAGCAATGACTTGCTTAGGAAAAAAGGGCAAGTTTATTTCTGTGCCCCAAGTCCCCCTGCCCTTTGGTTGTACCATGTTCTGTTGCAGTTGTGTCAGCAGGGGTTTCGTGGGATAAGAGGTGGTCATTTCTGAAAGGTACAGAAGTAGGCAGTTGTGGCTACCTTGGGTAGGACAGAGTTCAGAGAATCAGGACCCATAGTTAGGAAACTGTCCTGATCCAAGGACAGTGTTACTCTTGCTCACGGTTGTGTCCCCAGTGCCTAGCAGGGTGTCTAGCACGTAATAGATACTCAAAGGAATGAACAAAAATATTTGGTCTGAGAGTCCTGCATAGAAAGACAAATGTTGGTGATGGGCAGTTTGGAGAGGTAAAAGGGAGGGGATAGGTCCCCTGTGCATTAAGCTTTCAGCAAAGGGAAGGAAGGGGTGGTTGCTGACTTAGTTTCTAGGAAGGACTTTGTTAGTGACCTAAGCGTTCATGGACTTGAAGCCAGTCCCCTGACAGTGCAGTTGAGATCGGTAATAGTGTAGTGGTCAGCACTTCCTTTGGGGATTAGAGAACTAGTTGGGCTCTGCTTTCTTTCCTTTCAAAGAGGCACTCTAGTAGTTAAGATTCTGTGCTGTCCTAGACTGCTTGAGCCCGAGTTTAACTTTGTGGTTTCAGGCAGCTTCCGTAACCACCGCTGCCTTGTACAGATAGATCTACAGAGTTGATAGGATTACATTAGTACCTGTAAAGCGTTAACACACTGTACTTGGTATTACTTGGTAGTAATACCACAGTTACCTGGCTGTACTCTTATTCCTTGGGAGTAGCGGGGAGAGCGAGGCATTACGAGGCTTATGGGCCTTGGGGTGTGCTGAGGAAACAGATTTTAGGAGGAAGCCCTGTATCGGATGTGTTACCGTACAGAAATATATGGGCAGGATGCTCTAACAGATTCAGGAAAGAGGAACATACTTAAACTTTCCCCAGCCTTGGGGGAAACTCCCATGAAGGATGGGAACAGGCAAAAACCGGAGGGCCTGAGCCTTGGATGACTCCCTCGGAGAAGAGAGGTTAGTTTCGAGGGGGGGAGGGTGACCAGCTGAGTGAAGTGGCTCGCGTACTGAAGAGCAAGTAGTCAGGAAAGTGGCAGCATAAGTCTAGACCTGTGGAAAAGCCTCGATCGTGACGGCTAAGGAGGGAGGGGAGACCGTGGGTAAGGAGCTACTGAGAGATTATGGCAGTGAGGCAATATTTGTTGTTTCTGACAAGTCTATCCTTGGAGAAGGAGGGAGGGAGGCACATGAATTAAAGTTTTCTGGAGGAGGAGAGTTATTTTCTTGGTAGCAGTGGAGGAGAGAATTCAGGGAAGTCTCATGCATGATAATTAGTAGTACTGCCTACTTAATGTATGCCAGCTTCTTTGTGGTTTTACATCCATGCAGTAAGCGCAGGCTAAGTAGTGGCGTCCTATTACAGGTAAGAGCTGATCATGGGGGAAGTTGAGCAGTTTTCCTAAGGTAGCAAGCGAATACATGTCTTCACTGGAATTCAAACCAATGTGTGCCTGACCCCCAGTGGATGGGGAATGTGGGAGTCGAAGTGGGTTTGGGACAAAGTATCTTCCTTCTCTGGAAACTCATTCTGGCCTTTGTTTCTCTCTGGAGTTCCTGAGATGCCCTAGGAAGTTTCCTTCTGGAGCATCAGGTTACTTAGCTTAGTTACCCTAATAAATCAAGGCCCTAAATGTCGTCTATGCATGTTTTTGTAGCAATAGGAAATTCTTGGACTTGGGCCAGCTGAATGTCTGTACAGTAACTAACGAGCTCAGATCACTTGCCAGTGGGTTTTGAATGAGACTTCAGACCTAAAGGACAGGCAGCATGTGACTTAGGAGGAGGTATGGGATGACAGTTGCTTCTAGTTTTGTATATGGACTAGCGATCAAAGTCTCTTCCTGTTGGGAATGGCCCTGGGTTGGAATATATTAAGGACAGTTGGTGTGTTAAATGTAATAAATTAACCAGAATTTAGGCTTAGGCCTGACCATACTAGCTATTATAAGCTCTAGGAGTCAAGATCATCTCACTCTTTCTGTCTTACAAAAACTAAATTCCAGGTGGATTAAAGAGAGGCATTTTTGTTATTTTAGTATCAGGAAAAGTGACTATCTCAGAGTATAAAAGTCCTTCAGCATAAAAGCAGATACAGAAATCCTAAAGGAAAAATTGATAGTGTCCACATACAAGTTAAGTAGCTCTAGTTGTTAAATATTATAAATCATACAAAATGACAATGGGAAAAATATTTGTAATAAGAGGACAAATAATACAAAGCGAATATTTAGAGATCAGAAGACACAAAAATGGGCAAAATTCTCACAATTCAGTAAGGAAGAAAATCAGACGTCAGATACATGACTACCTCACAAGAAATAAGATTGACACAACAAAGCCACCTTAAGTTTTTTCCCTGCTATCAAATTAGCCAAAATTTAAAAACCCCAAACTCAGTCTTTAGTGTCATTAAGAGTCTGAGAAATGGGGACACCTGGTTGCTCAGTAGGTTAAGCATCTGACTCTTGATTTTGGCTCAGGTCATGATCTCAACAATTGTGAGATGAAGGGCTCTGCACTTAGCACAGAGTCTGCTTGGGATATTCTCTCTCTCTCTCTCTCTCTCTCTCTCTCTCTCTCTCTCTCTCTCTCCCCCTCCC
>NW_024418910.1:0-3507 GCF_014898765.1 Herpailurus yagouaroundi
GGGGAAGCAGGGGAGGCGGCCAAGCGGCCCCCAGGTTCCTGATGATGGAAATGGTGAGATGACAAGAGTATGTTGTTTTAAGCTGCTAAATCTGGGTGTAATTGCCATGTAGCAATAGATAATTAATATACTCCCCCATTATGAACAATTTCAAAAGATACACATAACTATGCACCTCACAGGAAGAATGCTCCGTGGTATTTTATTAATTATACCCTTATCTTATACTGATTCAACCTCATTCTGCTAACCTGCCTGTGGCCTCTGAGGTTAGCCCTAATTAACTGTGGACTGATTTCGCAAACGAAAGCAAATCATCTCTAAACACGTTCTCTCTTCTTTCTACTTATTTTTTTGATATCCTAATAAAGCAAGCTAAGCTCTGGGAACTAAGTGGATAATTCTCATGCTATAGATTAAAATTACCTGAGTCACAAAGATAAAATTTGCCCTTTTAGTTGGAGTTTCTGGCAAGTTGTACCAGGAATGCCATGGTAACTGACACCATTTTGCTAAATCTCTCCCTTAATCTCATTTGTTAATGTAGAAAAATTGCCATCTCCTTTTTCTCTCTCTGAAAAAAGAAAATAGAAATTGAAAGAAACAGGGGTCGCTGGGTTGGAAAAGTAAAATTGGTTTTTGCCTAATTATCCTTATTCACACACTCTTCCCATTTCTTCATGCTTAGTATTTGACTGCCAGCTTCTGTTTCATGTTAGAAAAGCATTTATTGCTCTGGTATTCACCTCTAACACTCCAGCTGGGGATGCCACAGAGCAAGGATCTGCAACCATGGCCCATGGATCAAATCTGGCCCACCATCTTTTTTATAAACAAAGTTCTATTGAAACACAACCACATCCATCCATTTGCATACTGTCTACAGCGGCTTCTGCACTACAATATCAGAGCTAAATTGTTGTGACAGAGACATATGGCCCCCAAAGCCTAAAATATTTACTATCAGGCTCTTCACACACACACACGCATGCACACACACACACACACACACACACACACACACACACACACAATATGTTTGACCACTATCATAGAATAGAGAATGGCTATATTTCTTCACTTGGCTGTAGGGCACCACAAGAAACATTAACAGGAAGCAGGAGACATGTGCTCTGGTTCCAGCCTCATATTCGTGTGACCAGGCCTTTGTCAGCTCCTTTCTCCGAGCCTCAGTTTATCCAGCATAACTTCAGTTACTAGACTGGGTTAGGTTTATTCCAGTTTTGAGCAATATATCAACTCAAACAACTTAGGGTATAACATGCATGTGAACAGTCCTACTATTTTAATGTAAAATGTAATGGTTTTGTTGTTCTTGCCTTTGTTTATTATTGCATTACAAAACAAATAATAAACTTAAGTCTAAGCTTGTCTTGTTTCTGAGGAAAAAAAGAACTATTTTCCATTTGGTTATGGCTTTAGGCCACTAACATTTAGTACAAAAGAATCAGAATAGAGGAGGAGGTTTTATAGAGTAATTTTTTTAATGTTTATTTACTTTTGAGAAAGAGAGAGAGAGCATGTGTGCATGAGTGGGAGAGGGGCAAGAGAGGGGGGGACAGAGGATTTAAAGCGGGCTGCAGGCTCACAGCACAGAGCCCAATGCGGGGCTCAAACCCACAAACCATGAGATCATTACCTGAGCCGAAGCTGGATGCTTAACTGATGGAGCCACTCAGGCGCCCCTTGTGTGAAGTAATTTTAATCACCACTGTTAGCAGCAGCAGCAGCAGCATATACCTTGCACCTACAATGTGCCAAGTACTGTCCTAAGTGCTTTAAATGTTTTAATTCCTTTAAGTTCTTCCAAACATCCTATGAAATCGGTATCATTATTAAGCGCATTTTACAGGTAGGGAAAATGAGGCACAGACACTAACATCTTGCCCAAAGTCACAAAGCTGGTAAGTAGCACACCCAGGATGCAAGCCCCAAGCAGTATGGCTCCAGAGCTTTTCTTGTTAATTGCCAAGCAACAAATGAAAGAACACTCCTGTCCTTGATAGAGCGGCTTGAGTGAAAGCAACCAGAAGAGAAGAAATTCCCCATCCATCTCACCCCCATTCAGACTAGAAGATATGGGGAGGAGAGACGATGGGAAAGAGACCGGAGACTTAGGCAGAGTGGCCAGGACATAAGCAGCCTCCCGGAGATCCTTGTTTCCTGAGTGTGGTCTCCCACCTGTAAGAGGCAGTTTTTGAGTACGCCAGAGCTGTGTGGCCTATAGACAGCCTCAGGCAAGGGACCGCACCAGCTGTCCATCCAGCAATTGCCCATCTCCGCCCAAAGCTTTGCTTAAGCTGACTAATCTAAATGTGGACACACTCCCTGGACATATAAAGAGTTGAGGTAGTGGGGAGGCCTCTGCAGAGATTTCTGGGGAGCTGAATGGAAACAATTTGGTGACACACTCATCCAAGATGGGACAGTGGTTGGATCCCCAGGACCTCAGGAAAAAAAAATTACTGAAAAGATCCTTAGGAATGCCATGAACTCAAACCCAGAATTAAACGGCCAATCATGGGGATTTCAGCAGTAGGAATTCATTCTTACAGCAAATATTTACCAAGCACCTACTATGTGCTGCACTCTGTGCAAATACTGGCCAAATGGAGATTGCTAAGACTCTTGCACCTCCCCAAAGAGCAATGCTCCCTTACCTCCAAGGCTTCTCACAGCCTGATCCTTCCTCCTCCACCTTTCCTGCACTTAGTCACCTGGCCAAATCCTTCTCATAGTCACGATGGTGCTGGGCATAGCCTCCTCCAGGGGGTCTCCTGACCCTACCCTGACACCAGTTTGCAGCCTCTTGCAAGCCCTATCTATGTTCTTTGGCAAGTTTTATTTCCTCTCTGGCTCAGGCTTTTCAACAATAAAATGGGAATAATAATGGCCACATGCAGGGTTACTGAGAGGATGAAAAAAGACAATGAGTTCAGGGCCTCATTCTTTAATTGTTCCCAAATTATGTTGAAATCTCCCCTCCATGCAGCCACTCTGGAAAGCAGTGTGGAGGTTTCTCAGAAAATCAAAAATAGACCTACCCTATGACCCAGCAATAGCACTGCTAGGAATTGACCCAAGGGATACAGGAGTACTGATGCATAGGGGCACTTGTACCCCAATGTTTACAGCAGCACTTTCAACAATAGCCAAATTATGGAAAGAGCCTAAATGTCCATCAACTGATGAATGGATAAAGAAATTGTGGTTTATATACACAATGGAGTACTACCTGGCAATGAGAAAGAACGAAATATGGCCCTTTGTAGCAACGTGGATGGAACTGGAGAGTGTGATGCTAAGTGAAATAAGCCATACAGAGAAAGACAGATACCATATGGTTTCACTCTTATGTGGATCCTGAGAAACTTAACAGAAACCCATGGAGGAGGGGAAGGAAAAAAAAAAAAAAAAGAGGTTAGAGTGGGAGAGAGCCAAAGCATAAGAGACTGTTAAAAACTGAGAACAAACTGAGGGTTGATG
>NW_024418911.1:0-2896 GCF_014898765.1 Herpailurus yagouaroundi
GGACAGCGCCCCCGAACCCAGGGCGCGGCCGGGGCGCGGGCGGGCAGGCGGGCGCCGCCCACACCTCGGCGGGCGCCTCCCTCTCCTCGGGCGCGCCCGCTGCTCCCTCGGGCCGCGGGCCCGGCTCCACACCCACCTGCTTCCCTCTGTGGCTCCGGCTCTGCGGAGCGGGAGGGTCCGCGTTCGGCGGGCGCAGAGCACCCGGCGGCGGGGAAAGCCCGGGGTGCCCCGCCGAGAAGCGCTCTGGTGGCTTCGCGGGATTCCCTGGGTCCTTGCACTTTCAGCTGCTGGGCTCTCCCCGCGCCCGCCCTGACGCGCGACCCTGACCTGGGGCCCACCCCGGGGACCTGGGGCGAGGAGAGATGGCCCTTGAGTGATACGGCCCGGAGTATTTTCCCGGAGGAATGAAGGGCTACCCGAGAGCGCAGACAGGCTCTGACTTTCCTCTCAGCACCTACATCTCGGTTCAAGGGCCGTCGCCAGCCCCGGTAATCTCTCTTTCCTGGGTTTGAGGTGAACGCCGGGTGGGTCGGTGGCAGCCTTAACTCTTACTTCCCACGGGGGCGCTATTCGTACTCTCGTTTTCTTTCTTTTGCCCGCTCTCCCTGCGATCTGGAGAATTAGTGCCAAGTTCCTCCTTGGCGAGGCCGCCTGGTGGACACCCAGACCTTTCCCTACCTTAAGGACGCGGTAAAGACAGGATGGACTTCAATAATAACATCACTGGGCTCTCCAGGTTCCCGACCTGTATGCTTCTTAGTGAGTACGGTTACAGGGGCTGTTAGGCAAACAAAGTTGCCTAAAACACCCTTTTAAAACACCCTTTTAAAAGCCATGGCAGTATATTTAAAGCCGGACTCCCTTTGGAGTTTCTTTAGGCCAAGAAGATGGTTATTGAAGAGGGTCCAAACACACTCCGTTTTAAATATATCGCACTTAGACCTTGCTTCTCTGTTTTAGTAGCCCTGACCTGCTGGGATGCACTATCATCTATCTCTACACCTTGATTTCTCAACTCTCCACAGGCCTTACGTTGCTCTGGGTGTTTCCCCCCCCCCCCCCAGGTGCCAGATGTTGGGCAGGATGTTTTGCAGAGAAGTCGGTACTACATACGCCACCACCCTCCACCCAGGACCTGTCCTGGTCCTTTTGCTCTTCCAGAGGCTTCTCAAGTGTGAACATTAGGAAGAGGAAGACGACTCCCAGATTCCCACACCTTTATTGCCAACTCTGACCTGTTTCCAAGCTTCAGCTCCACATTTCCAGGGACCTGAAGGATTTCCACTCCTTATCCTACAGTCTTTTCACCTTCTCATACCTCTCATGTGCTTTCTGCAGATTAGTCTTCCCCAGGCACAATCCTGACCATCTCATTTCCCTGATCCCAAAGGTTCCCTAGTTTCCCCTTGCCTACCAGTGTCTGCACATCTGTGCCCTTGCACACAGAAATCTCTCCTTCTAGCACGTCCCTCTCCTGGTCTCACATCCAAAATCATTCCAGCACTTAAAGTCCCACCTCAAATTCTGCCTCCTCCGACTCTTTGCCTTTGATTTCCAGCACATGGTTGGAGCTATCTTCTTAAAGGCCTTCCACTTTCTACAGAATATAGGTACTCTCCCTGTACAGGTCTTACTGTTTAAGTTCCTCCAGGATAGATTCCATATCACTTTGTTTGCAATCCTTACATTTAACCCAACGCCACACACGTAAGAGATACCTATTCATCCACCAAACATTTATTTTGCAACTTCTTTCAGGCACGTGATATTTGTTAAACGAGAATTTATAAAATATTTTAAGTCTAGAAAGACTGCTGAAGATTGATTTCAGGTGTGCCTACATTTAAGTGGTATAATCTTTCATAAATTCTAGAGGTGTTGAAAATCCCCTTAACTTTACTGCCCTACATCAACATTACTGGTCACTTCAGTAAGAATTTAAAAATTTGACAAGTATTTGTTAAAAATTTTTTGACCTTAAATTTCCATTAGAGTTTAGAAATCCAAATTCATTTTCCGACTAAGCGATCATCTGTCAAGTGGTCAAATGATCTGTTGGCTAAAACACATTGCTGCTATGTCCATTTGTGGAAGTGGGGTGTTGGGAGTAGCATATCCATCATACCTGAACTGTGTCTGTAACTATGCAGTGATATGGAAAAAAACAGTCTTTGGAAATCAAATCTAATTCCGCTTACTAAATTACTCATGGCCCAAATGAGTTATGGAGAATAACCCCTCGCATACAAATTGTTTGGAGTAACCGAATTCTCCACAAGCACAGCTTGGCTTCCGGATGGCTGCAAAGACTCTTGTGTTGGTTACCACATTGTTCTACTGCCTTAGTATATATATTTTTTCAGTTGTTCTCCAAACCAAAAATGAAAATGATCTACCTGAAAAGTCAGACATGTTTTCACATTGTCCCTTAACCCATTTATTTTTTTTCCATTTATTGATATTTATGGAAACATTCCTTTCACTTATATTTCAGTTTCTCTGGTTTACCTTGAGTTTTGATGGAATTATATCAATATGAAAGAGGATAAACGTTTTGTGTGTCAAAATGCTTCCCTCATAATGTTTGGTGAAATAAGTTTAATATAAGTTTAACCTTCAGTAGTCTTATGCACATCGGCAGATAAAATTTAGATGAAGTGTTTCCTCATATATCATAATGCTAGTGTATTGAAATATATATTTATATACACAAAAATATTAAGCATAATAGGTTTTTGGTATTTTTTGTTGAATACAGTATTTGAAAAATATTTAGTATGATCTGAATAACATCATTACTGACTATAATGTGTTTCAAGTTGGAATTTCATCAGCAAATTGACTTACAGAGAGAGCCTATATAGATTAGAATAAAGTAGTAGAGGCTTGAATGAAA
>NW_024418912.1:0-7025 GCF_014898765.1 Herpailurus yagouaroundi
GGGGGGATATGAGACAGTTTTTGAATTTCTTGTTCTTGGAAGTGTCCTGGACTAAAGATACCTTTCACTGTTACCACACTCTTCCAGGATTTGGGTGTTGAAGGGGACAAGGGCACTTGGACAGTTTTCTCTGTGAACATGCCTTTGGTCGTTGCCTTTCATTGAACTCAGAGCAATGGCCTAAACCAGCTTAGCATCTGTCCACCTCTCTCTTTTCCCCATGACTGCTGCATGTATATTTTATGTTTTCCTATTTGCGTCTCATCCTCACTTCCCCTTCTCTCTCTTCCTTCTCTGCTGGGATGTACATTATGGCCTCACACGGCTTCCGGTCATGAAGCCTTTGGCAAATAGATGAGTTGTTGGAATTCTTCCTCTTTGCTGATTGCTTTGATAATTGTGGCTCTGTTCTGACTTCTGAACTCTGATAGACGGGGGAGATCCTTTCCCTAAACACCGGGGAAAATGCCCCTTCCCGAACTGAGTATCCACTTTTCAACGTGTTCCTTTATTGTTTGTATTCCTTTTTGCGTTATTTTGGAGGGAACTAGGCAGAAGGGACAATCTTTGCAGATTTGTCATTGGGCAAAGAGTACTAACCCCTGGGGCTCGTGGAATGTGTCGGGTTTTCTCTGCCAAGGGCACAGTGCCATCACGGACAAAGATGAGCTCTTAAGGGAGACAAGGCAGCAACTTTATTAACACCAGAGCTGCAAAATTCTAGATAGGTGGTCCTTTCTAATTTGAACTTGCAGCCCACCAAGACACCATTGTCCCAAGGCTTCACTCTGGGACACTTTGTCAGGCTGCCAACAAAGAATAATTTTCAAAACACAACATTTATTTTTCTGATATACTCTCTCAAGTCCTATATAACTGTCTGCTTAATTAAAAATGTTTTTTTTAAGTGATCATTTATTTTTTAGAGAGAGAGAGAGAGAGAGAGACGGAATGTGAGCAGGGGAGGGGTAGAGAGAGAGGGAGACACAAATCAGAAGCAGTCTCCAGGCTCTGAGCTGGTAGCACAGAGCCTGACACGGGGCCTGAACCCACGAACCATGAGATCATGACCTGAGCCAAAGTTGGATGCTCAACCGACTAGGCCACTCAGGTGCCCCTAACTCTACTTAATTTTGATAGCCATTTGCTGCTCTGGTGTTTAACTACTTAACTCTGTTTGCATTAACCTCTCTCTACCAAGCTATCTGTCACATTAAAGGGTACAATATTGTGAAATTTAAAAACCACAGCACTATTGTTTGTCAACTCCTTTTAACTGTATCTAAATTTTTTCAAGTACTAATGATCTTGGATACATGTTTTACATTTTTGGACCTCAGTGTTTCTTTTGTTAATTGTAGGCATATGTGGACAGTAGGGAAGATCTTTAAAAAATCGAGTGTACATATGCTGAAAGATTGAACATTTTTTATGTAATAAACCCATGCAACTGGCCCCCCCCCCCCCCAGTTAAGATACAGAATATTTCCTGTGCCCAGGTATAGAATAATACCTCTGCCCAGTGTTCTGATTCATCACTGTGGATTAGTTTTTTCTTGTTCTTGAACTTCACAGAAATGGAATAATATGTTTTGCATGCTCCTGTTTCTGACGGCAGTTGCTCATTATTATGTCTGTAAGGTTTATCCAGGTTGTTGGGTACAGCAGCAACTGCTTTTGTGTCGCATTCTTTATGATTATGCCACTTTTTTTGACATTTGGATTATTTCCATGTTGGGGTTGTTACTTCAAACCAGTGGTGTGCCTACAGTATCTGACTCCAGCACAGGCTGTTTTTATACCTCCTTACTATACAACCAAATAATTTTCATTAATATTTATGACATGAAACACATAATAATAACTGCCGGAAAAGAAATGCAGTGAAAGTTTTCCTTTCGTGAATTTCCAATGTTTAATCATGTCAATTAAAAAGACTACACTACAAGAAAAAGAAATGGATGAGTAGTTTTTAGTTACATTTCAGTTTTTTCCTGGAAAGCGAAGACCGTATTGTTCAGTCACAGCAAATGAGGAACAACATCATCGCCGTTTCTGTCCTTGGGTCTTCTCCCATTTGATCAATTACTTTGTCAGAATTTATGTTCTATATTCATGTTCGATAGACAGCACAGTCAGATTTGTTAATCTGTCTTTGTATGTGGTTCAACAAGGAGCACTTCTTTTTCATAACTTTAGTTTTGAAAAATTTCCTTCACATAAAACAACGACCTCTATATAAAGTAAGTATTTAGGAAGAGACTTGAACATAGATATAAGTTTGGCAGAGCATCATAAAAAACCCATTTCATAAGTTCCAAGAATGTCTTTGTTTCTTTAGGAATCATTCTAGCAAGTTTCAAATGCTGTCCCCACAGTTGGAAAATGTTAATCACCAAGGAAAAGTCCAAGGGCCCACATAGAATGACAGAACTGAAATAACTTAGGCCATAATTCTTTACTCTTCCAACAACTCTGCCATTATTTTAAAAATTCAAATCCATGTAATGCCAGAGGGACTGGAGAAACAGAGTGTGCCTGGTGCAAGCTTGAATGATTTCACACTGTGAGGAACTTATAGAGTGTGTGTGGAGGTGAGCCACGGGAGGATGTGGGCCACCTCTGGAACTGGAACTCTCCGAATTAACCTCCAGGTGAAAAACAGTGTTTACTAAGGCATAAGCAAAATTTGAATAAGAATTTGAATAAGAAAAATACCTTAATAGTAACTGTAACAATTATTTAGATTTTGACCAATAAAAGGATTCTTTGGGACAGGTTTTATCATCGGTATGGTTTGAAATTGCTCGTAACTGGTGATATTAAAAAGGAGCCCAACTTTTAGTGTTTTTGAAAAAGAAATTGTTTTGGGGTGCTGTCTGGTTCAGTCAGTAGAGTGTGCAACTTTATTTTTATTTTTTTAAATGTTTGTTTATTTTTGAGAGAGAGTGAGCAGGGATGGGCAGAGAGAGAGGGAGAGGCAGAGAATCCCACACAGGCTACACTGTCAGCACAGAGCCTGATGTGGGGCTCAAGCTCATGAACTGTGAGATCATGACCTGAGCTGAAATCAAGAGTCGGATGCTACACTGACTGAGCTACCCAGGTGCTCCAAGTGTGTGACTCTTAATCTCAGGGTCGTGAGCTCAAGCTCCATGTTGGGCATGGAGCCAACTTAAAAAAATTTTTTTAAGTGTTTATTTATTTTTAAAGAGAGAAATAGCATGATCAGAGCAGGGGAGGGGCAGAGAGGGAATATCCCAAGAGGATCCATGCTGTCAGCATACAGCCTGATGCAGGACTCAGTTTCACAAACTGTAAGATCATGACCTGAGCCAAAATCAAGAGTTGGATGTTTAGCCAACTGAGCCACTCAGCACCCCCCCCCTCCAAATTGTTTTAAAATTCTCTTGCATCTACTCCTAATTGCCTGTACCTGGGGCAGACCATCTTCCTCATCCTCACCTGAGCCCAGTTCTCACTATTCTGAATACATCTCCTGTGAACATTCTTACACATGTCTACCAGTGGATATATTTTGATAACTTACAATAACATAAACTTGATACTGTTTTTTTCATTTTAAACATTACACATTTTTTTCTGTGAATATTAGTTTTACTCTTTCTTTCCAATCCTTACACCTTTTATTTCTTGTTCATGTTTTCTTCCACTCATTAGAACCTCAGCACAATGTTGAACACACTGACTTTGTTTTGCCCATGAATCCTGAGGAAAGTGTCTAGTTTCCCATTAAAAATTAGTTTTTTTTTGTAGATACCATTTATCAGATTAAGGAAGTTCCATGAAGACCTTTGAAAAAAGTTTATTACACTGTAATAAAGTTAAAACACGGTTTAATGTGTTTTCACGAACATGTAATAGTGGAAAGAGAATGGACTTTGAAATCTTGCAGACCTCAGCTTGAGTTCTGGCCTTACTGTTTGTGATATTAATTTCAGGACCCGAAAATTAGAAAAGTAATATTACGTAAGATTATTAAAATTATTGATGTAAAATTAGATGATCTCTGCACAGTGGAGGGAGTAGTATTTTACACTGGCAGAGGCTGTGACATGGTTTTGTGATAGTAACTCCTTTGTTTTTTTTTAAAGCTTTTAAAATTTATTATTATTATTATTATATTTTCATTTTGAGAGGGGGAGCACAGACAGAGAGGGGAGGAGAGAGAGAATCCCAAGCAGGCTCCACACTGTCAGCACAGAGCCCCACTAGGGACCCAAACTCATGAACACTATGACATGAGCCGAAATCAAGAGTCAGCTTCCTCGACTGACCTAGCCACCCAGGTGCCCCTGTGTCAGTAACTCTTGGAGTCAGTGTGCGGTTCTGGATGTAGATGGGCTGGCTGGAGTAGTGGGGCTGCGTCTGGATCCTGAAAACCTGCCTTCTAAGCTGTCTGAGGATCTTAGGCCTTCATGTTGGGCACACTGGGGAGTGTTCAGATTTGCAATTTTAGCTCACCATGGCAACAGCATTGTGCCCTATATTGGAAGTTGTTCATAATTCTTTACTCTTGGTAACCCCAGGGCTTACTGATGGCTTGAGATCTCTGCCCTGGTTTGTTTGTGTTTTTTTTTCCTTTCCAAATGTATTGGGGTGCTGGGGTACAACCCAGTTTACTCTTGAAGTCCTGTTGTAGACTGAAACATGCCTGATAACAGTTCAGTTTAATACATACTTTGGAAAAAGAACCTCACATATGAACATTCTTTCTATCCTTACTTAATTTTTTCAACTCTCATATTATCAAGAAAATTATTTAGAAACTTACAATGTTACATGAATTTAATGTTCTGTTTTTTACTTTCAAATACTAAAACATATTATTCCAAGGTGGACAGTTCCTTGTAATATGGCTGAAAGTTTATTTTCAATCTGATATCTGGTGCCAATTTCATGTTCTGGTATTTGATTTGTATTTAAAATTCCAATTTACCTATATTTGTCATGTGTGTTTTCATAATTGTATTTTTGTGTTCTTCCTTTCAATAGGCATTATTTATTAAGGCTCACCTTCTTTCTGCAGGAATTTCCGAGATTTCCTTCTTGCTCTTCAGAACATACTAGAAGTTATTCTCTTTTTCAATGTTTTGAGTGGATGATATAAATATGTGCATAATTAAATACATCTTGCAGTTCTTAGCTAAGGATTTCTTTTCAACTCTTGTAGACAGACATTTGTGGGTAATAGTTGTTACTTCTAAGTTCGTTGTTAAAGTAGATAAAGGTCTTTGAAGCTGAAAAAAGTGATTTTGGAGTTCATGGGTTATGGTTTGATAGGTTCTTAGATGGGTGTAGGTTCTGTAAGAGAGTCACTGCTTTAGAATCATAACTAAACAAATAGTAATTGACCCCCAAATGGCAAAAATTGGAATCACGTGTTCATTCAAGAGCAATTATTTAAGATTAATTGCTTACTGAAGGTACGAAGGCATGAAGCTTTCATGCCTACGTAGACAGTGATTCCCCACCTTGGCTCACCAGAGAATCAAAAAGGGGCCAGGGTGACTGGTGAAAGTGCCTTTCCTGGTCCCGATGCCCAGAGACTTCATTTTATCCTTCTCTGTTCTCCACATGTGTACCTGTACCGCAGCTTACCACAACTGTATCTTCCCCACACACAAAAAATGAGATTATTTCTTATTTTCCCTCAGAAGCAATGTTTTGAGTCACAGTATAGTGCAAATTGTTTTTCTAAACAAGTTGTTTGTCCCAGTAAAACTTTGGGATAATTTTGGACCAAAAAAAAAAAAAAATAGCGTACAAATATATGATGTTACAGTATATAATATATAGCAGAAGTATATGTTATATAAATATAAGCAAAACCAAAAGATGATTAAGAAGTTCTAAACAAAGAGGAGGAGGTCCATTTGCAATACCTCTGAGGACCTCGGGTTCTTGTAGCAGCCTTTGCTGCCCTGTTCTGCTATGACCACATGTGCAGTGCTACTGAGAAGAGCAAATCCTTCTCAACTGTTCTTATTCTAGTACAATCTGGAATGCCTATCAGCTACTAACTTATTCCTTCCTCCAGCTTAATAACCCAGGACATTTTCCTTGACCATTCTGTTAGGAACCTAGAGACTTTTGGGGTTTTCAGTATCTCTCTGAAAAACCACATCCTTAGAATTTCTTTGGCTCTGGGGGTGTAAAATTTACCCTCTCTATATTTAAAACTCTACAGCTGGGAGCGTTTTCTTATTTATGTGCCTAAAGCTAGTTAAGTCCCTACTCTCTTTAGCAATCTCTCTCTAGATTTAAGATTGAGATAATATTTTAAAAATTGCCAGTGCAAGCCTCTGCTGCTCTTTGAGATTGCTGCACTAAGGGATGCACGTGCTCTTACCTTCCCCTTTACTCTGTTATTTTCCTAACTCTGGAATTGGGTTAGGCATCTGTGGTGTGAGTTCACATTTACTAAGGGCTTTGTAAATTTGTGTATATGTAAGAGAAGGAAAGTTCTTATGCAGCAATGTTCAAATAAGCACATTTTTCAAAAAAGGGGTAAGAACTAGGGTTAGATGAATGTTGCTTGAAAATTTGAGTGCCTTGAGGTTGTCTGCTCTGATGTGCCAAATCTCACCTCATCTATAGTGACTCCATAGTATTTAACGTGTCTTAGACATTGGGAACAAAAGCAATAATTGAAACAAAATTTTGTTTTTTATGGAAAGAATTGGTATTTAACATAAGGATAAAATAAAGTTTTTATCCTCATCATTTATTTGACATTTGAACAAGAGAAGGAAAAAGAAAACCAAGATAATTCTGATGCACAAAATGAGACAGAATATTTTTTTTTTAATTTTTTTTTTCAACGTTTATTTATTTTTGGGACAGAGAGAAACAAAGCATGAACGGGGGAGGGGCAGAGAGAGAGGGAGACACAGAATCGGAAACAGGCTCCAGGCTCTGAGCCATCAGCCCAGAGCCCGACGCGGGGCTCGAACTCACGGACTGCGAGATCGTGACCTGGCTGAAGTCGGACGCTTAACCGA
>NW_024418913.1:0-5430 GCF_014898765.1 Herpailurus yagouaroundi
AAAAGCAAAAATGAACTATTGGGACCACATCAAGATAAAAAGCTTCTCCACTGCATAGGAAATAATCAACAAAACTAAAAGGCAACCGATGGAATGGGAACAGGTATTTGCAAATGACATATAGGACAAAGGGCTAGTATCCAAAATATACAAAGAACTCACCAAACTCCACACCTGAAAAACAAATAATCCAGTGAAGAAATGGGCAGAAAACATGAATAGACACTTTTCTAAAGAAGACATCCACATGGCCAACAGGCACATGAAAAGATGCTCAACATCACTACTCATGAGGGAAATACAAATCAAAACCACACTGAAATACCACGTCATGCCAGTCAGAGTGGCTAAAGTGAACGAATAAGGAAACTATAGATGCTGGCGAGGAAGTGGAGAAACGGGAACCCTCTTGCACTGCTGGTGGGAATGCAAACTGGTTCAGCCGCTCTGGAAGACAGTGTGGAGGTTCCTCAAAAAATTAAAAATAGATCTACCCTATGACCCAGCAATAGCACTGCGAGGAATTTACCCAAGGGATACAGGAGTGCTAATGCACAGGGGCACTGGTACTCCAATGTTTATAGCAGCACTTTCAACAATAGCCAAATTATGGAAAGAGCCTAAATGTCCATCAACTGACGAATGGATAAAGAAGATGTGGTTTATATATACAATGGAATGCTACTTGGCAACGAGAAAGAATGAAATCTGGCCATTTGTAGCAACGTGGATGGAACTGGAGAGTATTATGCTAAGTGAAATAAGTCAGTCAGAGAAAGACAGATATCATACGTTTTCACTCATATGTGGATCTTGAGAAACTTAACAGAAGTCCATGGGGGAGGGGAAGAGGGAAAAAAAGTTACAGACAGGGAAGGAGGCAAACCATAGAAGAATCTTAAATACTGAGAACAAACTGAGGGTTGATAGGGGGTAGGGGAAAGGGGAAAGTGGGTGATGGGCATTGAGGAGGGCACCTGTTGTGATGAGCACTGGGTGTTGTATAGAAACCAATTTGACAATAAATTATATTTAATACAAAAAATAAAGGAATAAACGTATAAACAATCATGTGTATCTGACTGTTAATAAAAAATATGCAATTTCCCTAAAAAATTAAAAAACAAATAAGGAAAGGTCCTTAGGAGACAGAAGCAATTCTACCTTAGAATACACTATCTTCCCTGAGGAGGTGTTTATACATTCATGTTCTACACCTCTGGGATAGAAATTAAAAATAAAATTATTCATGCACAGAGGGAAGAAACAAACAAAAACCAAAAATCATAATTAGGGATAAATCTCAGGAATATGGTATCACATCTCTCCTTGAGACCTACCACCACTAAATTCATGCCATTTATTTATTTTTTTTTTAATTTTTTTTTTCAACGTTTATTTTATTTTTGGGACAGAGAGAGACAGAGCATGAACGGGCGAGGGGCAGAGAGAGAGGGAGACACAGAATCGGAAACAGGCTCCAGGCTCTGAGCCATTAGCCCAGAGCCCGACGCGGGGCTCGAACTCACAGACCGCGAGATCGTGACCTGGCTGAAGTCGGACGCTTAACCGACTGCGCCACCCAGGCGCCCCATAAATTCATGCTATTTAAACTTGTGCTGATGCCTGAGTTCCCTCTGACAAGTTTTAGTCTCTTGACCATAAGTTCATATGTAGAAGTATCCAAGTTACAGCACCCCTCCCACACTCACATATACTTGCTAACACTGTTATCTGTGATTCCCTCAATGTTGCACATGTATTTTATGTTTACTGATGTTTCCTCTGCAGATTCATTTATTTGTTCCTAATAAACTTTAATAAGTGGGGGTGGGACAGAAAATAAGTGTTGAGAATATGAAGAAAACGGAAACTTTGTACACTGTTGGGAATGTAAAATGGTGCATCTGCTATGGAAAAACAGTATGGAGATTCCTCAAAAAATTAAGAATCAAACTACTGCATGATCCAGAAATTCTATTTCTGGGTATATACCCAAAAGAACTGAAAGCAGTATCTCAAGGAGATATTTGTACACCCATGTTCATGGCAGTACTGTTCACAATCGCCAAAACACAGAAGCAAACCAAGTGTCCATCAACAGATAAAGAAAGACAATGGGCTATATGTATATTGTATAATGGAACATTATTCCACCTTAAAAAGGAAGAAAATCCTGATATATGCTGCAACATTGATGGACCTTGAGGAGATTATACTAAGTAAAATAAGCCAGTCACAAAAGGATCAATTCTATGTGATTCTACTTATATGAGGTACCTAGAGTAGGCAAATTCACAGAGACAGAAAGTACTGTGGTGGTTGCCAGGGGGCTGAGAAAGGGAAGAATGAGGAATTATTTAATGGGTACAGGGTTTCAGCTTGAGAAGATGAAAAGAATTCTGGAGATTAGTTACACACAATATGAATGCACTTAACACTACTGAAATGCACACGAAAAAAATGGTTAAGATGGGGGCACCCAGCTGGCTCAGCCAGTAGAGTATGTGATACTTTTTTTTTTTTTGAGAGAGAGAAAAAGAGAAAGCGCACACATACATGTGAGTGGGGGAGGGGCAGAGGGAGAGGGCCAAAGAGAATCCCAAGCAGAGAATCTCCACACTCAGCACAGAGCCTGGTATGAGGCTTGATCTTATAACCCTGGGATCATGACCTCAGCCGAAATCCAGAGTCAGATGCTCAACCAACTGAACCACTCAGGTGCCCCATAAAGGATGCGACTCTTGATCTCAGGGTTGTAAGTTTGAGCCCCAGTTTGGGTGTATAGATTATTTTTAAAAAACAGAGTCTTTTAATGTTTATTTATTTTTGAGAGAAAGAGAAGGACAGAGCATGAGCAGGGGTGGGGCAGAGAGGGAGACACAGAATAAAAAAAAAGTCTTTTTTAAAAATGGTTAAGATGGTAAATTTGATGTTATGTGCATTTCATCATAATTTTTTTTAAGTGACTATCAACATGAACATTAAGTTCTGATCTTATTGAATAAACAAGAAAAATTCCCTGGACTCATGATAAAAAGTAAGAAAAATGTTAAGACTTTTTCTGTAGACAAAAGTAACAAATTAAACCATTGGAAGTAATAATTTTCCAGTATAAAAACCCTAAGGAGATGCTGTGTCTGGAATCCAGGAGAACTGGGCCCAGCCGAACCCAAGGTAATTATTGAACATTTGTTTTTTAACAATGCCCACTGAGTATTGCTCCCAAAGAGGCCAAGAGCAGCCCTGCAAATTCTTGCAGCCCAAGAATCAGGGAATAAGCCCTGCTCTCAGCCTCCTTGCTCAACTCACTTTCCACCCACATGCTTGTTCCTCATCTTACTTCTAATGGGGCCCAGGCTTGGGTCTCCAGCTCTAGGCTGCTGTGAGCCATCTGTCCCTCTTTAGCGAGAAGTAACTCAGGAGGAGGTGGCTTCCTTGGGTGGGCTTAGCAGAAATCAGACCAGCTGAACAGGTCAGTGACAATGGGAGAAGACACTCCTCTCTCAATGCCCCAAAATATGTAAGGCTAAAGACTACTACTCCTCCACTTCTCAAAGACAAGTAGAATCAGAGACCTGTAGGAACCTTGGAAACCATGCAAGGATCCAAGCCCATAACTTTACAGACAACAAAGTAGAGTACAGACTTCCTAAAATCAAATAGAATTAGATTCCTGGACAACCTATCTCAACCCCACTCTCATTCCCAACTATCCAACCCCTTCTAATGCTTATCCTTGGCAGAGACATCTGAAAATGTTTGCTGGCACCAAGACAATCTCAGAAGCAGAGCAAGTGACTGCCTACAATGGCCTAATTCTCACATCATCTTTAATGTAAGCAATTTAGCAGGGAAAAAACTAACAGAAATTAAACCTCAAACTATTCCCATCACCCTCCAAATTAATATCTTATTTTTGTTGGCAGATGTACATAAATGTTGTCTGTATGTACATGCTATCTTATGTTCTGCTTTTAAGGCCTATGTCATAAACAAATATCCAGCAATTGACACATTTTTTTTCACTTTTAATACCTGTCTGATATTTTCTTGCATTGACATCACAGTTGCAAAGCTATAGACTTTGGGTTAAAAATTAAAAACTAATGTTTAAGCACTTGGTACAGTGCCTGCTATAGAGTATATATTAATTTATTATTAATAACATATATATATACTTACTTAGAAGCATGATAAACTATTATTAATAACATATGTATATACTTACTTAGAAGCATGATCAACTGAATTAATTAAAACCTTTCAATTAGAATAGATTTCTATTTTGTATGTTTCTTTTTTTTAGAGTGGCTCAAAAAAATTATTTATTTTTATTTTTTAATATAATTTATTGTCAAATTGGCTAACATACAGTGTGTACAGTGTGCTCTTGGTTTTGGGGGTAGATTCCCGTGATTCATCACTTACATACAACACCCAGTGCTCATCCCAACAAGTGCCCTCCTCAATGCTCATCACCGAATTTCCCCTCTCCCCAACTTGCCCCATCAACCCTCAGTTTGTTCTCTGTATTTAATAGTCTCCTATGGTTTGCCTCTCTCCCTCTCTGTAACTATCTTTTCCCCTTCCCTTCCCCCATGGTCTTCTGTTAAGTTTCTCAAGTTCCACATATGAGTGAAAACATATGATATCTGTCTTTCTCTGACTGACTTATTTCACTTAGCTTAATACTCTCCAGTTCCATCCACATTGCTGCAAATGGTGTGATTTCATTTTTTCTCATTGCCAAGTAGTACTCCATTGTACATATATACCACATCTTCCTTAACCATTCATCAGTTGGACATTTAGGCTCTTTCCATAATTTGGCTATTGTTGAAAGTGCTGCTATAAACATTGGGGTATATGTGTCCCTATGAATCAACACTCCTGTCTCTTTTGGATAAATTCCTAGTAGTGTTATTGCTAGGTCGTAGGGTAGTTCTATTTTAAAATTTTTGGGGAACCTCCATACTGTTTTCCAGAGCACCTGCACCAGTTTGCATTTCCGCCTACAGTTCAAGAGGGTTCTCGTTTCTCCACATCTGCGCCAGCATCTGTTGTTTCCTTAGTTGTTAATTTTAGCCACTCTGATGATGTGAGATAGTATCTCAGTGTGGTTTTGATTTGTATTTCCCTGATGTTGATGACATTGAGCATCTTTTCATGTGCCTGTTGGCCATCTGGATGTCTTCTCTGGAAAAGTGTCTATTCATGTCTTCTGCCCACTTCTTCACTGTTTATTTGTTTTTTTTCAGGTGTTGAGTTTGGTAAGTTCTTTATAGATTTTGGATACTAACCCTGGATTTGTCATTTGCAAATATCTTCTCCCATTCAGTCAGTTGCCTTTTAGTTTTGTTGATTGTTTCCTTTGTGGTGCAGAAGCTTTTTATCTTGATGTGGTCCCAATAGTTCATTTTTGCTTTT
>NW_024418914.1:0-3891 GCF_014898765.1 Herpailurus yagouaroundi
GGGTGGCTCAATCAGTTAAGCATTTGCCTTCCACTCAGGTCATGATCTCACAGTTCAAGAGTTCAAGCCCTGAATCAGTCTCTGTGCTGACAGCTCAGAACCTGGAACCTGCTTTGGATTCTGGTTCTCCCTCTCTCTCTGCCCCTCCCCAACTCAGGATCTCTCTCTCTCTCTCAAAAACAAATGAACATTAAAAAAAATAAATAAATAAAATCAAGTTTTTATTGTACTTTGAATGAATTTTTTTACACATCTGGTATTGTATCCTATGCTTTGCTTATTTGGAAAATATTGGATCACTGAGTTATATAGATCTTCCAATAGTCAACTTCTTTTTTATGGTGTTTTTTTTTTAATAGACCAATATTGATAATATTACCACCAATCTCATCAGTAAATCTTCAAATTTTGGAAAGCTATCAAGTTCACAGATAAAAGTTTTCCAAAATCCTAATTTTTAAGAGAAAGCTCAAATTTTACCATTGATGACAACTAGTTTTCTCTTGCTTTAATTGAAGATACAGTTTCGCTTCAGTAATTTTCAAAAATCTAAGACTCTGTTTACTCAGTAGTCCAGTGTAAGTAACCATAGTTTATCTGTTTTGTCATTCTTCCAAGTAAAACTGGTTTACTTCGAAAAGAGTTGTTTATTCCACTCACAAATCAAACTATCACAAAGTGATTTTCTGGGGCATTTATCATACTTTGGTGTAGATTAGAAATTTCTTAATTCATTCTTCCCATTTTGTTACACAGAATATTAAAAAGACATGAGCTCAAGAATGAGAAAGTTGTCAAGGTTTGAAAGATTGTCAGGAGTCACCGAAAGTCTGTGGACCAAACTTTGGGAACTGTTGGTGTAGATGAAGAAGAAAATCCGTTGTGACTGTCTGGCTTCAGAACCTGTACTCTTGATCACTATTACACTGTATCTTTAATTAGTCTGCCTTTAATAATTTAATTGCAATACCTCCTCATCTCATCATTGGTATTCAAGTTTGAAGTTCAGTGAATAGCTAATCATCTTTGACGAAAATTTCGGGAATATCTCCTTGACTTCAGAAACAATCTGGAAATATTTTTTTTTTTACATGTCATTAAAATTTTGGATGCTGTACAGATACTAACGGCAAACTCAACAGGTCAGATTGTAAAGGGAGAGTGTCATTTTTTCTTCTGTAGTAAAACTGAATTCTTAGAAACCCCAATTAAATTATCTTAATCTATATAAATTAATTAATGTAAAAGGTAAATGTAGTTATATACAAGACGGATCACCTTCCTGACTACCAAATAAGAAATATACATAATAATTGAGAGAGACTAAATTCCTTAAAGGGAGAATTTCTGAATTGCACACATGCATTTGGAAGTATAACATCAATCAAAATTACTTTTTGGGGAGAGTTTTAAGAAATAATGTTAAAGACTATATAGATCTTTAAAAAAAAACGATAATCTTTAAGAAATCATTTCGAAAGGAAAGGGGGAAGATGGGAGACTTGTCCTATAGCATATAAACATTAATAGTGCCATGTGGTAACAGAGGAGAAATAAATAAATACAATTATCAGTGATAAAAAGAGATATGGTTCAGGAAGAGACCCTTTATATACAAACGTTTAAGCATAAAGATGCCACTGGAAAGAAAAAAGCAACTTGGACAATAGATTAATAATTTTGAAAAAATGGATATTAATTCCACATTAAAGAAGAAAATAACCTTCAAATCATATATTAAATGGATTAAAGAATTAAGTGAAAAAATTCAGTTAAAAATAGAAGATAACCATGTTGATATTTTCAAATTCTAGATTGGGGAATAACTTACTAACTTAAAATGGGTAGAATTTTCTCTAAGTTAGTAAATGACACAATGAAGAGATTTGTATTAAACATGAATACTCACTCTCAAATTAAACTTTGACACAGCAATGTAAACTAAAGAATTAAATGCCAAAAAATATTCAAGGTAATTTTAAGTGCACATAACATGAAAATTATTTGTTATAATAACATTTATATGTTTATATGTTATTATAATGATCTACAATCCATTAGATCAACAGGTAAATGAGGTAATAGGCAACAAAGGATAAAACACAAATTTAGGGAGAACAAGTGAATATGTTCTTACATCAGTAAATTGAGAAATAAAAGTTAAGTATTATATAACATTTTATAATACCCAACTAACCACTCTTTTAAAAATAAGTGCAATCCCTCCTACTGAGAAAACAGTGAATTGAGCACTTCTGTATATTATAGTTGATTATCCAAATAGGTATAGCATTTTCGAAAGCAGCTTGAAAAATGCATATAAAAATCACCAAAATACTTCAGGTCTCTATCTCCATAAACAAATTACTGATAAAATTTATAATAATTTATCATGACCATCTAACCTACTATTTTAAAAATAGGAAATTAATCAATATAAAAGTTCTCACAGAATATATACTTAATTCATGACCTATTAAACATATCTCTTTCTCTACATATCTCCATTATGACTTGTGTTGTAAATGCACAAACGGATTAATAGATCCCATAGAATATGATATATGATGATTTGAATGGTTAAAAAATAAATTTAAAAATCATTCAATGCTAATAGAAACTTTGATGAGAGTAAGAGAGGAAGACAAGTAAAGATAGTCAACAATGAAGTTTGGAAATACCGCAGTAGTTGTTAACACTACGGCACGTAAAAATGAGGAGGACCTAATTACAGACTGGGTGTGAGAGTTGAAAAACAAAGTAATGTGAACAGAGTAGGGAAGATCAAAAGGGGTTTGGCTAAGCAAGGAAGGGAGTGGGAAAACGTGTTCTAGGCAGAAGGAACAACCTCTGAAGTAAGATCTAGAGATTAGGGTGAGTTTCTTGAGCAACCAAATATTTCAGTACATTTTTATAGATTTTAATGTGGCAGGATGAGGGCTGACATTTAAAGTCTTGTATATGGGGGCGCCTGGGTGGAGCAGTCGGTTAAGCGTCCGACTTCAGCCAGGTCACGATCTCGTGGTCCATGAGTTCGAGCCCCGCGTCGGGCTCTGGGCTGATGGCTCAGAGCCTGGAGCCTGTTTCCGATTCTGTGTCTCCCTCTCTCTCTGCCCCTCCCCCGTTCATGCTCTGTCTCTCTCTGTCCCAAAAATAAATAAATGTTGAAAAAAAAATTTAAAAAAAAAAAAATAAAGTGTTGTATATGTTGGGGCGCCTGGGTGGCTCGGTTGGTTGAGCGTCCCACTTCAGCTCAGGTCAGGTCTCACCTTCGGTGAGTTCGAGCCCCCGCGTCGGTCTCTGTGCTGACAGCTCGGAGCCAGGATCCTGCTTCGGATTCTGTGTCTCCCTCTCTCTCTGACCCTCCCTTGTTCATGCTCTGTCTCTCTCTGTCTCAAAATAAATAAATAAATAAATAAATAAATAAATAAATAAATAGATAAACGTTAAAAAATAAATAAATAAAGTGTTGTATATGTATGGTGTGCTAGAGAGACAAAGGGGGAGAACATGGGTGGCAAGAGGTGATGTTGAAGAGAGAAATACAGGACAGAGAATTAGAAACTGGAAGATTTAAAATTGGGGGGGGGTAGTTTAAATGTAAGCAGGAATTTGAACTTTAAGAAACAGTTTAAGGTGATGGGCATCAAATTTTGTCTATAAAATAAGGACTCTGGCTGCTTTTACACATGATGTAGTTCTTTATTTGGTTATATGTGTTTGGAATTGTCCACAATGTATCTACATAAGGGCTCACAAATACCTCATAAATGTATAGAAATGTAAATGTAAAATCTTGTCCCAAGATTGCAAACATTGGACTCATGTTCCACGACTTCTTCCCATATCTAGAGGAGACTTCTGTTGTGACATCCCCATGGTTTCAGAATC
>NW_024418915.1:0-3900 GCF_014898765.1 Herpailurus yagouaroundi
CTTATTTCAAGTCAAGTTAGTTAACTGGCTTCAGGAGTAGAACCCAGTGATTCATCACTTCCATATAACACCCAGTGCTCATCTCAACAAGTGCCCTCCTGAATGCCCATCACCCATGTAACCCATTTCCCCACCCACCTCCCCTCCAGCAACCCTCAGTTTGTTCTCCGCATTTACGAGTCTCTTATGGTTTGCCTCCCTCTCTGTTTTTATCTTATTTTTCTTATTTATTTATTTCTTCCTTATTTTTCCTTCCCTTCCTCTGTATTCATCTGTTTTGTTTCTTAGATTCCACACATGAGTGAAATCTTATGACATTTGTCTTTCTCTGACTGCAAAGTTGAGAGCTTTTGCAGGGTACATGGACTGCTTGGAGTCTTCTGTGTTTCTTCCTGATACTTTGCACCATGCTGGGATTGAGTATACCCTCAATACGCACTCGTGGTTTAATTCCACAATGACAAACTCATCATCTCTTCGGGCAGGTGGTGGTACTACGTGTTTTACAGCTTGCTAACTCCATTGGCAGGGGAACTCCATTGGCCTGCAGGAAAGAAGTCGTTATCATCTGTATCAAGAAGGAGATTTATAGACAGAGGAAGTGATTAAGAGTTCGCTAAGCAGATTTTTACTAAACTATTCAACGTACGTGTATTGACCCGATCTAAGTTACACTAGCTATTTTTTTATGGGCATCTCAGCCTTGACTCAAGAGCTGTTTCCCCCAAATGCCACTTGTTATTTTTGCCAAACAACATCACTGCTTAGAGGATTTTATTTCTCTGTTTCTCCTGCTCTCTCCCTCCTTTGGGATCCTGGGTGGAAAGTGATCTACACAAAAGAAACGGGCTGGTAACAGACCTTCGAAAATTGTGGCTGGCAAGTCAGAGCCTTTAGGGCTACACGTGTAGTCACTAAAAACAAAACGCCCAAACAACTACTGCATTTACATGTAACTGCTTAACACGCTTGTGCTTTGTGCTAGTAAAACTAATATAGGAAAGTTTGTACATTATGAATACAAGAAAGTTTGCCCATCATCTCAACCTTCAAGCCATCAAATTAAGCACATTATGTGGACAGTCTATGGGCTTTAGACACAGGTTCCAAACCTCTAAGACTATCTAATCAGTCTCACTTCTTATGTGAGAAATAACTCCTCATCTGAACATATTTAAAGTGTAAACTATTTTGAAAAAAATACATTACTGAGAAAGACTAAAACAGCTTGCTGCACTTCAAGTTAGGGTTCTTAAACATTATGGCACCTAAGATTTACCTGTGTGCTTGTTAAAATAGAGCTACCTGGGCCCCACTGTTGAAGGATCTGGCTTGGGGCTCTAGCTGATGAGACGTGATGCTGTGGCCCCACACTCTGTGCAGCACCTCCCTAAGTGGTGCTCTGCCAGAATTGCCTCAGGATAGTTCAAGTTTACCTGTTTTCCATTTCTCGGCCGTCTAAGGCAAGTGAGTTGCTGGGAGACAATTGAAAAAAATCACATTTTTACCTCCATGCTTTCGGTTTTCTTCAATTTCTCTTCACAGTCTAGAATTGTAGATCTAGTAATTTTCCTAAATTGCTCTTTAGCCGAAGAGAAAATAGTAAGACACATATTCTGAGTTTATGCGTTGAGTTGAAGGGATACCTGTAACCCGACTTGGTTCCATGTTAGAATTTGCCCATTTCTCAGACAGGCACTGAAGCCCTGTCTGTTTTGAATTCCCGATATTACTAATTACACTGCTTTCACTTGAAAAATATTCCTAGGAATATTATTTATACTAGTACAAATACATCAGTATGCCGGTCTTCATAAATTTACATGTGCAAGCTATGTATACAATACCTCATAGAAAAAAAAAAAAACAGAGCTCACGTTGTAAGCCATGAAGAATCAGAAGCAGATGATATTAAACAAAAAGTAGCTGTCTTAAGATCAACTGGGAGTAAAAGGGATGTAGAAAAGTAAGAACGGTGGCTTTCCAATAGAGAGCTCAGCTGTGGTACGGTCTCTTTAGCCAGCTTACTCAGCTCATTCTGAGGTTTATTTTTAAAGGCATTATCCCAGGTTGCAACTAAAAGGTGCTTTGGGAAACTGAACCTGATAGCCACGTTCTCTCTCCCTCAAGAAGCAAAAATTGAAACAGACAAAAAAATGGAGGTACATTACTCAAGCTAACTGAAATCAATTTTCAAGCTCGAGATTTTCATATAATGTATTTTTTTCTTCCTTCACTCCCACCAATGTGGCATTATGGTATTATTCTTTGAAGAATGCCAGTGTGGGGTGTGTGTGTGTGTGTGTGTGTGTGTGTGTGTGTGTGTGTTGAGAGAAAGACAGAAATGTATACACACTTTTATTCATTGAACAATACCTCCTATTATTCAGAAAAAAACTCTCCACTTCTCTTTCTTCCAAGGTGGCGTCACCCCAATCGGCAGTGAAGATGATGAAAATGTCCCCCACTGCAGCTTCTGGATCCTTGGCTGACAGTGGCAGCTTCAGGTCTGCTTTGGAGCATATCATATGCTGTAAAACCTTGGTTTGCAACCCTAATTCATTCCAGAAACATGCTTGTAATCCAAAGCACGTGTCTATCCAAGCGAATTTCAAGAACCATTGGTTCAGTTGTAATCATGTGGCACTGGGCATCACGTACATGATACTCATCTTGCAAGACATCGCTCATTTATCAAATTAAAATTTATTAGAAATGTTTGCTCATCTTGCAGAACACTCACATAACAAGGTTTTGCTGTATTTATAAAGGCAAAGAGAGGTTAACTTGTCAACTGTGTGGTATCTCATTTTGGCTTCCTAATTTTGGGGTCTATGTCTATACTTAAACACAACTATCAACAACCCAGTGTGAAAAGGACAGACACATATTTATACCCAATGCCAATCAAAGCTTCCTTCACTCTCTCACAAAGTTTGTTTCATTTAACTATAACCATCTTTTAATCTGTATTCATTTTATTTGTAAGTCATCAATGGACTTTGAAACAGAACTGAAATTCACTGATATTTAAGAAAATGGCAAGTTTCTCTCTATGTATACACACAAGTTATTTCTTCTGGAATAAGAACATTAACATAGTGATATTCTAGTATAAGAAAGAGGACATTTTGCATTTTCAAATAATAAATGACATGCTAAAGGCACATTCTGCATCATGAACACTTTATAACTACTGGTCTCGTATGATGGTTAACATAAAACAAACGGACAGAATTAACTATGAATCTAGTATAGCCTGGTGTTAACTACAATAAAGCTAAGTGCATTTTAAAATTGCTTCTTTATATTTTAGCACCTTAAAATGGGCTATCCTTGGGGGCAAAGGGTGTTACTGTTTTTCAACATTGTCCCAAATGAAATTAATGCACAATTTTTAAAAGATAGGAGTTGACATTGTTTGTAATTACATACGTTATATCCATAAATACAGCAATCTACACATTTATTCGGCATTATGCTTATTGAAATAATATCAATTTTCTAGTCATTGAAAACTACTAGAAAACATTTAACATTTTATACCCCTTTCATTCCAATTTTTACAAAAAAAAAGAGAGAAAATGGTAATAGAAGTGACCTTTTATCAATATACCTTCCTAAATGCTGTTATATAAACATTTACCCCAAATGACTTAGATTTTTTAAACTGTTGTATTATGCCAGATTGTTGCTATAATATGGGAAATATGAAAACAAAAATTCTTTATAGGTATAGGCCTCTTTTCTAGAAAGAAATTTATCTGCTGAAGTGTTTAATATATATATATATATACACACATATATATATACACACTATATGCATATAGTGTGTGTATATATATACATATATATATGTATATAGTGTGTGTGTATATATATATATATATATATATATAT